>NC_079364.1:32790700-32993200 GCF_021018895.1 Seriola aureovittata
TTTCTTTAGTAGACTGGAGACACAAGGCTTGACTGATGCCATCTTTTTCTGGGTGACCTTCCCCATTTTCAAAGACTTTGACTGGTCCAGCTCTGGTGCCTCTGTCAGGATTTATCCCCACGATGTCCTGAAAAACAAGAGTGTGTATTGAGGGTTGGTGGGGAAATAGAAACGTGTACTTATATGGTGCAGATGGACTATATAGTAGTTTTAGTAGTAATAGTTTCACCTTGATTAGAGTCAGGAAAGCTTCCTTCACATGCTCCAGTATTCAAAAGTTTTAGGCAGCTTGTATGTAACCTGTGAGACAAAACTCAACAAACACAAGGTCAACATGATCAAAGCTGCTGTGAACACACAGCACCAGCTGAAGGATGTAAGCATCTCACCTCTGAATGAATTCCAGTGTGCATGCAGCGTCATGTTGGGACTGAAGACTGAAGTTGTAGAGAGTAGAAAAGACTGCAGCGAGCGCGGTCAGCTGGCTGGGTGACCTCACAAAGGTCATGTCCCTCAATGCTGATCATGAAGTGGTGAATACAGCTTCCTGGTGTTTCACCTTAAATTTGACAAAGAAAAAAACGCATTGACATTGTCACACTGCAAATGACACGTGCCGGGGAAACTGAAATCCTTCTGCCCATTCACAGATGAGTCCTGTTCTTTTTCCTATATACATTATGAGGTTTTATGATATAGAACTGAACCATGTTGAACAGCCACATTATTTCTGCTCTGTTCATTGTAATAATAGTGGAAGTAACATATGATGACAGTTTAGCTAGCTTGCTAACATTAGCAAACAAGCTCCTGGTCAATTCAGTCCCAACAGTAAAGTAACGTTATCTAAATAAAATCAGCAGCGTCCTTTGGAGACAAGCAGTTAGCAGATGCTAACACAAAGTGAAGTGAAGATGAAACTCGCCCTGTGGTTTGGAGGATCAGGATCACTCTGTTTTCCCAAAATGCATTGCTCAGAATACATTCTGAAGCAAACCTGATCATGAGGTGGTGTAAGGAATAGTAGACTCTTTTTTGAATAGGATATATGTACCCAGGATGTGTAAAGAGGCAGGGACACCTGGTCTTACACCAACAGCCTAAGAGCAACTGCCATACAGAAACTGTGTAATGCTGGACTCGAGGCGAGGGATCATGGCAGTGAGTGGGCATAGGTGAGATGCTTTATATAAACATAACAATTCATGATTCATTAGTTGCGGAACATAGAAAATATAAAGAAAAAACATGTTTGTCTTGCAGGTCTGACAACTCACTAAAAGGTCACTGGAGACCGTCCATGAAGAGCAGAAAGCGATGGAGCAACGTACTGTCTGATCCAGCTGTTTACACATCGGAATCACACGTCACCAAAGCCAGTCACCAGTCTCTTATTTCATTGGTTGCACAATAAATGGAAACATAGTGATAAATGTACATACAAAGCAGCTGGCCTGAGGTAACATGTAGACAAAGTGGCAAGCTAGTGTGCAGGGCAGGAAAATGTTTGTGTTGCTTGGTAACAGTCCAGTTCCAGTCCAGTTGTGGAACTATTTGTGGTGGTGTACACAAATAAATTATAAAAAAAAAAAAAAAGAAATCCTAATCTGTTGTTGCTTATTACTATTAACTAATATGGCGCTCATAGAACTGGTGATTCTGCAGCCTGGCACCTGTGACCGAATCACAGCTGTGCTGACAACATCACTCCCTCTCATGTGATATTGCTTTAATATAGTACCAGTCAAAAGTGTGGACACACTTTCCCATTCAAGTGATCACTTGAATAGGAAATTAGCTTCTGGTGTGAACATTAAGAGAAACTGCTAATACTTTGATCATGAGGTACAGCTGATGTTAACACTTCCTCTAACCTGACGCTGTGAGTTCTGTGTTTATACAAGACCAGAGGACATGTTATAGAGAAATAACATACAGTGCAGTTCCTCTCTAGCAGGTCAGGAGGACCATGTCATCTTTTGGGGGGGGAGTTGCTCCTCTGTGATAAAGGGCAGTAAACTACAACATCTCCATCAACAAGAAGAGACATGATGGTAGATGTACCATGGTATACTAGCAGAAAGTTTGATGTCAGGCAGTTGAACTAACTGGTGTTGATGATATCTCTGTCTGAGTGGAAGTGCACTTTTATTCTTTAGTAAAACCTCCTCTGAAGCGAGAGTAATGAGATAATAGTGTGATTAACTGAGCAGCAGGTCTGGGTTCATCTGTAGGAGCTGGTACAGCTGTTAGATCTCTGACACCCTGGGAATTCATTTAGATTCATAGAAGATGTGTAGAGATTGTTGGAAATGTTGTTTCTTAATATTTCCTCTTACAGTCTGCAGTGAGGCAGCCCCCCCCCTTCTCCCAACACTTCTCTCCTGTTGATGCTGAGAGGATATTTGTCCCTGTTACCGTTCACCTTGTGCCGTTGTCATGACGTCATGGACAGAGTGAGTTGACGGTAGCTCCGCCCCCAGTCTTTGCTGTTACAATACAAGGTTACATCCCCTGGTCTTCCCTCATCCTTGGAGTGCGTTCACCTTAGATCTTTCACAGCACTGACTACAATCTTTCTAGTAGTTATCCTGATTACTTCACCAAGAACACAAGCAATGGACCGTGCTGAGTGTGTGTGTGTGTGTGTGTGTGTCTGCAGTATCATCAAAGCCCCTTCAGCCTCAAACACACACACACATCCATCTGCAGCCACCGTCCACGCCCTCCTGTGGTTTGGCATCAGGCCCAGCCTTCCAATTTCCTTACAGTGGGATCAGTGGCAGGTGGAGGAGCTTTGAACTTTGCTCCAGGTGGAACATCTTTGAACCTGCAGTGTCACCTGCTGAGAGAGAGCAAGTCTACAATCACACACACGTCAGAAAACTGAAGCTCCATATACAGACCATCACACACACACACACACACACACACACACACACATGCTGCCCATTGAAGATAATATTATCGCTGCTTGGCACTAACTTTCGAGGATGTTCATTCAATACACAATGATTCTAATTTTAACCTTAAAGCTGCAAAAAAATTTACATAGAGCATCATATGATATTTTGAGATTCAGTCTTTGAGTAAAAGCAGAAATTCTCTCTTTCCCAACAGGCGGGTAAAAACAAAACAGCCTGAACATTATCTTTTTTAAAAACACCAGTTCACCTCATGTTTTCAGCTCTCTCTCTCTGTCATGTGATCAATACATCACCAAAAATACCAAAGATAAAAACATTACAATCATCCTTTTCTTCAAAAATACTATCTTCAATCATCAATGCCATTAGAAGATATAATAATATCAATAACCATAAATATACTGTTTAACATCAAGATTTCATAATATTCTGTTATATATACTCAATTATACTTAAACCATTAATGGGTAAAAAAGGTTGAATATTCTTTCTTCAACAGAAGTAAACACATCCTATATTGTTAATTATTCAGACTTTCAAAACACAGTGTATTCAAATAACCTCCATCCAAGAACTACATTTCCTGTAGTTCACTTTGAGTGTCCTTATTTAGCCTTTTTAAGTAGTATATGAACATCTGATGAATGGTTTATAATAAACTGTAGTTGTAAGCAGATATAAAGTATTTAAAAGTGTTAATGATTTTTCCAACTTCTCCTATGAAGATATATTTGATATTATCACAGCTGTGTTTTACCATGTTGTCTTTATTATCTGTTTATCAGCAGCCTCCGCTGATGTGTGTGCACAGGAGGAGTTACAGTCATAAACACTTCATAAACATCTGATTACAACCACTTTCAAGTCTTTTCCTTAGCTGTCTATCTACTGATTATCAGTGGTAAACAGGGGGAGTTACACTGAAGTGTTATTGAAGTCCTGTTAATAGAGAACAAATAGAATCCAGTCCTGCAACTCTGAGTCCTCCTTTAATCCTTTTGGTCTTAAAGTGCCCGGTTTAAGATTTCATCATTTCACCAGATTCATCACCACAGTTACTTTCTCCATCTTTGGATGTTCCTCCATCTGCCATGACTTGTGCCACTTTACTCACGTCAACGTTGGAAGTAGAAACATGGAGCCATGTAAGGACCTGACCAGACATCTGGTCAGCTGATCGCAGACATCAACATCAAACATGTGACAGACACTGGTTATGTGAGCAGATCTTTTAACTTTTACCATTCTGCCAACATGAACAACATTCGCACACTGTCAGGTAGGAAGGTAACACTTAATGTATGTATTAGTGCATCAGACAGCAGTGTTTGAGTGTTCAACAGCTCACTGTGTCTACAGTGACACACTGGCAGAGCAGTGGAACATGGCTCCTGTCCAGGCCGAGGTTACTGAGGATCTTCTGTGGATCTTCAGTGTTTATGTGTCTGGTGAGGGGTGAGGGGTGAGGGGTGACGTATTACAGAAGCTTCTTCCAAAGCTTTTCCACTGTTGTGTTTTCTCTGACTGAGCTGATGAGGGTAGGACAAGGCAAAATGTGAAAATGGGACAAACCAACTACAAGACTGAAAGCTGCAAAGCCTGGACAAACCACACATCTACAGAGAACACCTACTATTGTGTGTTCCTGTACTAAAACAAACATGGACCACAAGATGGACGCAGCTTGAACCGTGTGTTAGAGCAGACAGAGGAACAAAAGCTCAGAGTTTGGCTGAGATCCTGTAGGATTGTAGAGGGAAGTGGGAACGGACTATTCACAATCACCCATCTACAAATGACACACATTCACACACAATTGGGGCAATTCAGGGTTCAGTATCTTGGCCAAGGAAACTTCGACATGTGGACTGAAGGAACCAGGGATTGAACTACCAACCATCTGATTAGTGGACGACCCACTCTACCTCCTGAGCCACAGCCCTGTTGTAGGGCTGGTGGGGAGGTACAGGTAAAAAGATGCCCACAGAAAAAGCTAATATCAGTTTGTGCTCACTTGATTTTGAATATTTTCCCCACTTTATTGAGTCGCCCTTTACTTTGGAACTACAGTTTGTGAGCCGTAGTACTACGCGCAGGGCACCTACAGCGCACACTGTATTACTCCACATATCAGCTGTTTGAGGCAGAAAGAAGTGTAGTTGCACATGTGTAGGAATGCAATACTTCAACAGTTCACGAACTGTAATTCTAAAGTAGAGGGCTGTTTGATGGTAGATAAAAAGGTATACATTTTCAAAATAAAGTGTACACTTTCTGTGGGCATCTTTTTTAAGTGGCCCCGTCCAGACGATCTTTTTAGTTCCGTATCAGAAATGATCTCTGTCCAGACTAACACACATGGAAACACATACATACCTGAGCAATCACGTACACTGGGCATGTGCGAGCCGGTGTAAACAGGAAGCAGGTTGTCTACTCTGAAGTTCATTAGTTGCAAAAATTACTACAAACGAGGAGCAAACACAGCTGCAGTGTTAAAATACAGACTATAACTGAACAGCTGCTAGCACAGACACCAAGGTCAGTAACACTGTAATTCATTATCATGTTGATGTCACCAAGGCTGATGAGAGCCAATCAGAAAGAGACCGTGGGTGTCTACATCATCGTTTCCAAAGGTCTCAGTTTCTGTCCTTTCAGATACAACACAACCCCAGAGTTTTCAAAATAAAACACAACCCCAGATTTTTCAAAATAAAACAGGGCCAGCAGAGTTTCCAAAAGGAGGAAACACAGCAAAAGAGATGCATTTTAAAACGAGAATGTCTGACTACAGATCAGTACCTCACACAACCCCACGTCTAATAACCTGAACTATCACTTTAAGGTGGAGGCAGCAAGAGTGAACTTTGGAGAGGTAAACTATGGATAAAGTTGGAAAAGATTCAGATTGCCCCCCCACACACACACACACACACACACACACACATTTATAGCCTCCATCAGCCTCTACTATTAACAAAAGCAGCACTTCCACCTCACACTCACTATAGTTTCTCTTTTTGGCCAACTTGATTGAAGAGAGAAGCAGCCCTGGACTAGTTATTCTCATTAGCATAGTAAATTTAAGTTGGAGAGAGGGTGGAGTGTGGTGCTCGTGCATGTGCATGTGCATGTGCACTAAATTTCACATTAATTGAGATGTACAAAGAAAATGTGCGTGGAATCAGACAGCAGTGTATGCACACGAGGCCCCAGGGCTTGAACTTGTAACAGAGTGTTTCTGCACTGTGGCACCACTATTCTCACTTCAAATGAAAGATCTGATACTTCTTCCTCCAACGTAAACAAATGTGATAAAAACATATTGATCCCCTATGGGCAGGCTGAGCTCCATCAGACTGTGTCATAGTGGAGGTGGAGGGCTGATGTTTAGTAACAGGTCAAAGCGATGTACAGTCCAGGTCTAGTCATAACTAAGTAAAGAAACGAGAGCATCAATGAGGAGAGACAACAGAGAGACATAAAGGCTCAGAGAGAGGGGTTGTCTGTCTCTCCCACAGATGAAAGAGTCAGCGACAAGGAGGAGGAGAAGCCTTTTCTTCTGCTGATGAAAACAAGAATCAGCAGGCTAAAGGTAAAGAGGGTGTTCATATGGCGGCGGGTTACATTCAAAAGACACACCTGTTGTTTGGCCTGTCACAGTCAGTCAGTCCACCCCTGTCTGTCTGTCTGTCCATCTGTCTCACCACACACAGACGCAACAAGCAAGAACTTCAAACAGGCCACCACACCCACAAAAACACACACACACAAACGCACACTGAAATCAACTGGTGTCATGTGTGTGAGGTAAGAATCCAGCTGAGCTGCTCTACAAGAGCAAACAACAAGTACCTGAAGGCCCAAGTTTTAAACAAGAATGAAGTTCAACTGTTTCATGAATTACGTTGTAATACTTCAAAACGGTGTTGAGTGAGAGAATCTGACTCATATGTAATATGAGTCAGATTTCATTCTCTATCCCAGGTAACAGATGAACAGTCAGCTTCTAATTATAAAAAGAGGCATTTGAATGACCTAAAGTCAGGGGTTTTACTAATAAGTATCCAAATATCAGAGATTTTAGGATAATGAACTGAAATACGACCAACTACATGATGTCACATAAGTGGCCATTTGAAGGCTGAAGCAGCAGATGGGGCAAACAAGTGACGATGGACACGTTGTCTTATGGCCTCACATAAGGTTTGACACTCCTTGTCTATTTTTTTGACCAAAAAGTAGACACAGTGTTTTATATAATGATGTAGTAATTTTTAATGTAACACTTGTGGCCATAACTTTGTTCAGTCTTCTCAGCTATGCTCTAACTTCCCTACACTAATTCCTTTAGGATATATGGATAAAGCTTACAATTATCCTGCCCTGGGATTGTGCTGAAATTCACCAGTTATATTAGAGGCTTTTATTACAGACAGTAAACAGGGTCTGAGCTTCATCTTCATTCTTTACACAACTACTTCTGTCTCTTTCATTTGTCCAAACAAGTGCAACACAATAACTGAGAAAAGTCTCCCAAAGAGTGCGCCATTATCTCCAATCAGGTTCAGACAATATCCAAAATTTCATATCTTGATGCGCTGTGGCTCAGGAGGGTCAGTGGTTGGATCCCTGGCTCCTCCTGTCCGCATGTTGAAGTTCTATATAAGCTCTATATAAATACAGTCCATTTACCCCAATATCACAATATACAATATTAATGCAGTATAATATAAACTATATACAATTATATATATAAACTATATATAATTTAATTAATTAATACTAATTATTATTAATATACTTATAATTAATATAAATAAATATATAATATTGATTCATATAAATGTTTGTGCAATGTATTAATATTGTTGTGTTTTATGTTTCAGTTTTTTTAATAATCTATAATCATATTATTGTTATATATATATATATATATATATATTATATATATATATTATGTTTCAGGTGTTTTTATGTATAATATAATATAGTTATTTATAATATGCATATATAATTATGTATTAAGTGAGTGTAGGGTAAACTGTGCAAAACTATATTAAATAATTATATTGTTATTTTTTATAATATATTATATTATATCATATTATTCATATATGTCTGGCCCCTCCCTCTGACAGCTGGCTTTTCGCCTCACCTTTGATTGTGGCAGAACTGCTGTAAACTCTTTAGATATGTTCAAATGAATATGAATGTTTGTATGAACTTTCGTATGAGCCACTTCATTTCAAACACACCTAGGCCTTAAGACACAGTAATAACAATTAAAAAAAAAGATTTTTCCTTATGCAGTAACCACTTTATCAGTCTCTTCTTTATATTCAAAGTAGAGTATGTTATGTTTTTTTAAATAAAGCAGATATTCACTACAGTTTCTTTTACATATAAATGTTAAAGTTGGTTAGGCCAGCATGCCTCCCTTCAAACCAGGGATAAAAACATTTACAGTAACAAAACATTAATTATTAAATCCATGAGTTAAATGATAGGTGTATATAGCTCACTGACACATCAAACTAACACAGATAGATAAAGCTGTTTAATTCATTTATGAACCCCCAAACAGCCCTTTAAAGTTGTAAGGACCAGCTGAAATGTCTTAAACTAAAACTGGTCCTCACAAAGATAGATGTGCAAACACACACACACACACACACACACACACACACACACACAAAGCCAGGATAACACAGAGGGATTAACAGCGAACAAGCTGAGTGAATACCTTGATGCTGGTTCCTCATCAACTTAGATCAACTGGAGATCAAAAAGAGATCAGATGCAGATCAAATGGAGATCTATTGATTCTTGTTAAGTCTCTAAGTTGTAATCAAAGCTTTATTCACACACTCAACTAAAGCTCTGTTAAACACTAAATGAAAGGCTGAGTATTTCAAGGGAAGATAGGATTTGCAGATCCATAAACTTTTCGTAGGAGCAGAAATCGTCTCATCGGTTGAGTTAAACCTCGGAGGGGTGGAGTCAAAGAGTCAGGACTCTGAATGTGTAACAGTGGAGCTGACAGTCTGTCCACGTTCTCTCTCAGTTTGTGTTCTCGCCTCGACGTGTGTTCTTGTGAGACATCATCAGTCACAAGTCAGCATCCAGCCAAGCACTGCTCAAATATCTGGAAGTGTTGGGAGCTGACTGCGTGGACTCCCAGAATGCATTGCACACCAACGAGCAGCAACAGCTGAGATTTTAAGTTAGACTCAAAATCATTAAGTTTTGATAGGCTATTTTTCAGTTTAGATTTTGTATACGTGCTCAGTTTATCCAAATAATGCCTGTTTGGAAATTTGCTCATCGGGACAGCACTGCAAAGTGGCAAACTCACTATGTAGTGAGCAGTGAGTGATTTCGGACACAGCCGAGCATTAGTTAGTTAAACTGTAAGAATAAAGTAAGAAACTAGCAAACATTAGTTTTCATCTGTAGATACTTGGCACAGTCTAATTCAGAAACTCTGAAGCTAAGAAAAAAGTGTATTAAACAGGCCAGAGAGTTAACTACTGCTAATTACATTTACCTGCAGTGTCTGTGTGACACACAGAAACATGGACTTGAGGAAGGAGCTACTGATGGAGTGAGGCAGGTAGATGAGACATTCAACTAACATCAAGGTTAAGAAATGGTACGGTCCATATGAGGGGTGTCTGACAGCATATTACATGATTCCTCAAGATGGGAAATATATTGCAGTATTTACAATTACAGATAAGCATATATAAATGTTTCAGAGAGGCTGATGAGGACCGGTCCATCTCCAAGTGTTTTAGCCACTTTAAAAAGATGTTTTTAGTTACTGTTGATTTTATTTTTTTCATCACTTTATCTTGCTGTCAAACAGCCCTTTACTTCTTCTGTATTACTACACACAAGGGGAACCTATGGTGCACATTGTATTATGTCGCATATCAGCTCTTTGAGTCAGGGAGAGCTAAGTGTAGTTTCATAGTATATTTTTTAATTGGACAGGACAGTAGAGAGACAGGAAATGGGGAGGCAGAGAGGGGGAATGACATGCAGTAAAGGCCAACTGCAGCGAGGACTGTGACCTCTACACATGGGGCACCTGCTTAGACCACTACACCACAGGACGCCCCACTAAGTGTAGTTTCATTTGTGTTGAATATGGAAGTTCACCGTTTGAGGAAATGTAGTTCCGTAGAAAGGGCTTTTGACAGTAAGATAGTATAGTTACCGTTGTCAATACTGGTTAATGATGACTCTCCTACCTACAACTTTATGCCACATATAAAGTCAAATGATATTACATGTAAAAGTAAAAGTAGAAAATAATGCAATAATAATTTTCAAAGTACAAATGATGATGCAACACATATTAGTGTGTACAAGCCCATAAAGCAGCTTGTCAACTCAATTTTTAAAAATGAATAAGTCTTAGTTAGACGTGTGTCTGTGTGTGTCCACAACTGTGTGAGATCCTTATAATTGTTTGCTGTGTGGCCTGGTGGGGGAGCAGGGGGAGAGTTTCACAGACGGCTGCAGGGGGAGGCCGAGATGGCGGGGTGCGCACACACACACACACACACACACACACACGTTATACTTTGAAACAAATGTCAGCCTGGCCTGGTACTGTGAATAGCCTCAGGTCTTAAACAGTCTCCCCCAATCACACACACACAATGGACTGCGCGCACACACACACACACACACACACACACACACACACACACACACACACACACACAGGGCAGTTCAGGCTGTGTCTGATCAGTCTAATCACTCAAAGAGGAAGTAGTCAGGAAGACCTGGTGCACATAGCTGCTCTGAGAGCAATGATTGGCCTCGACACACACTCACACACACACGCACACACACACACACACACTCACACACACACACACTCACACTCACACACACACACACACGTGCGCGAGCACGTGCGCGTGCACTAGTAGCATGGCAATGCATTTGACCTGGTTCCCTGTATTTAGAGCCTTTGATTTCCTGACTCCACTTATTGTTCTGGTCCCAACCATGTCAACCATTCATGTCCCACCCTAAGCCTGCTTTACTCCCTCACTCTCTCTCTCTACCTGCACAGAGCGAGGGAGCTGGGGCCACAGAGAGAGAGTATGAATGACATGCCAAACGGGGGCGGGGGTGTTGGATTGTGCTGCATTGACACATAAAACCAGTGTTTCTCAGTTTTCAGATGTCTCATTGAAGGCTCTGTCCGCTTTGATATTTTAAGTAGGTATCACAACAAAAGGGCCAACAAATGGCAGGAGTGGTGCTGGAGGACTATTGCTGCAGCTAATGGAGGAGCTAGTGTGTGGTGCATGGGCAAGGGAGGAGGAGAGCTCCCTCCTCAGGGACAGGTAGGGTTACCTGGGGAGGGATACTCATGTACTCCCCTTCCTCCTGTTCCTGCCAGGCCAAAGCAGAAACCACTACTCAGTTTGCACTTCACTGTTTACTATCTTAGCAGGTTCAGTTTGTCTCGTTGTCTCAGTGTGTGTTGGTTTCCTCCCTGAACATGAAGCTACAAAAACAAAGAAGCGCACTTTAATACACTGTCACTTTATGAATGATGCATTTTGACATGGTGTGATTGTTGGTGGAAGTAAAGGTAGTGAGTAAAAGTATTAGTATCAGCAGCACAATATGGTTAAAGCATTAGTATTAAAAGTTATTAGATGATCAATACTGAAGCTTCAGTTTGTCAGTAGCATGTAAGTGTTGTAGCTGTTGGAGATGGAGCTGCGGAGCTGCTCTGATTTACTTTATACAGACACTGATAAATGCGAGGTGCTGCCGGAGGATTAATGAGAGAGGAGATAAGAAAGAACTGTTTTCAGTTTTTCTCTGATCTTCGATTATTGGGGGAATATTGGATCATTGGAACATTTATTGAAATTAAACAATGCAAGAGGTTCCGAGGGAAAAATCACTGTTCGATGGAGCTTTTAACTCAGACACCTGAACTGTGACATAACCACACTCTGATGTTGAAGACAACATGACCCAAAAAGGTTGGAAAAACACAGGTTTAACAACGTGTTGTAATTATTAGAGTAGAAGTTTAAAGCAGCATAAATGTTTTTAAACCTTTTTTTATTCAGGTGAATCATGTTGAGATAGAAATCAAATTTTCAAGAGACCTAATGTACAGAAAATACAAAAAAATTCAACATCAACTACCTAGCCTAGGTACATGTGACGTCAGCCAGTCACGTGAAACCTACCAACTGATCTAACCAAGACAAATGCAAGACAACCCACAAAAAGGGAATGGTTTTGCATGTGGTGGCCACAGACAGAGAGAGGAGGTTCACACTGAGCACATGTGACAGGTGTGAAAGACAGAGACAGGAAACGCCGTAGTGAACATTGTGCTGCCAGTAACATCATCCAGCATGAGCGGTTTGGTGGTGGGTCAGTGATGGTCTGGGGAGGCAGATCCTTGGAGGGTCACACAGACCTCCATGTAAGAGCCAGCGGTACCCTGACTGCTGTTAGGTAGCAGGATGAAATCCTCAGAGCGATTGTCAGACCTGACGCTGGTGCAGTGGCCCTGGGTTCCTCCTGGTGCAGGACAACGCCCGGCCTCATGTGGCCAGAGTGTGTAGGCAGTTCCTGGATGATGAAGGCCATTGATTGACCCTCACGTTTCCCTGACCTAAATCCAGTTGAGCACCTATGGGACGTTATGTATCGGTGCATCCTACGCCACTTAGTACCGCCACAGACTGTCCAGGAGCTCACTGACACCCTGATCCAGGTCTGGGAGGAGATCCCCCAGGACACCATCTGCTGACTCATCAGGACCATGCCCAGATGTTGTCAGGAGTGTGTACAGGCACACGGGGGCCATATACACTGCAGTTACACAGCACAATAACAGACCGAGAAATAATGAGCTGCTAGCCGCTGTGCAAACTGGTAGAACAGATCCATCGCGTCTCATAGCTGAGTTCGTGCTCCTGTCAGTGTCGGAGCCTCTGTGCAAGATGCTTCAATCTGTGATTGTGTGTTTTTAAAACTTATCTCAGGGCTGCAGCTCTCTTTTTCATCCCTGAGTGCAGTGTAGCCGAGGTGTTTCTGGTGTAACAGCACCGTGCTGGACAGGTGATAGGTGTGTTTACAGTGTTTGTGTGATCTGAAAGACATTACAGCGGGGAAATAATAATAATAATTATTATTATTATTATTATAATTATAAGATACATTTTCTATTCCTTGTTTACAAAGTAGGCATGCAGCAGGCAAACCCAGTAATGCCACTGGTCCCTTGTCCTCATCTGAGGAGACTGGATTATATTGAAAATCATGATTCTCACAGTGCCACCACAACCATCCAGGTGAGAGTGAGAAAGGTGCATCATCGTCCTGTGGACCTGTGGTCCAAGACGGGCCAGAACAATTCCTCCAGTACCTTCATGACATGTGATTTTAGGTCTGAAGTTACTGAGGCGAGATGGGGCGCTCTTTTTGGGACACAGAGACACAGGAATTCAGGACCCTGGGACCGATGGGATCTGGTCTTGCAGCCTTGCGTTGGTGGAGTCTGTTCAACTTCAGGAGTTGGGGGGTTGTGATTAGAGGTGGGGTGGAGAAGATGGGAAGAAGGGTTGGTGGGATATTTGTAGTCCAAGAGGGTGTGATTCCTGAATGTCACCATGCACTGGGGAGGCATCATGTCTGCTTTGTTTGTTGCTGTTCAGTGTAAACAGGCAGAGGCAGCATAATGAAAGCTCTTCTTAACGAGAACACAGCGGGGTCTCTGACGCTGACTCCAGTCACCTGTATCTGTGTGTGCTGTGTAGTTAGTAGATGAAGCAGGAAGCAGGAAGTCAGACAGAGTTGTGTTAGCCTGGTGAGCTCGTGGCTTTCATAAAAAGATACTGAATGTAATTTCTCATCAAGGATTTGTGTTACATCAAACCCAAGTGTGTTAGCTCAAAATGATTTCACATCATCAGTGTAACCTTTGACAGCAGCTCCTCCTCCAAGTTTCCTGTTGGTCTGAAGTCTGGAAACAGGAAGTGCCTTGTGTTTATTGGGGAATAATAAGCATTATAGTGTCACACCTCCTTACTAAGGTATGCAGCTCACTGATGCACACACACACACACACACGCACACACACATACACACACCAGTCTGCTTTTCATTAGACGGCCCACCATGCTGCACTGTACATGTAGACCTCGTTAACCTGAGTGTGGCTTCAGTCTGCCAACAAACCTCTGTGACCACCTCGAACCACATGCACCTACAACACACACACACACACACACACACACACACACACACACACACACACAGTCAGAACTAAAACAGTTTCCCGCACACATCACACCTGCAGTGTCTCTCTCTCTGGTCTGAACCGGAGGTGAAAAGGTTTTGTTGTTCAATCTGTCCAGTTACAGGTTCAAAAAACTTCTATGAACTCACAAGTAGCCCAGCTGATTTACAAGGATTTGGTTTTGGCAAACTGTCCTGTAACCAGACGGGATATGTACTCTCCATTAGAAAGACAGTACTCGTCATTTCCACTCATTAGCACCGCTGGATGTAGCTCTGTGTTGTTATACCACCGTGAAACGTCTGTGGTCACGATGGGTGGTTGGGTTGTCCTGCCTTTGACATGTCCTGCCTCAGACCCACTGTTCACACACAGTTAAAGCTGGTGTAGTCGTGTTACTTCTCTATATGTTGAAAAAAAAGTTGGTTGTTGGTTTTTGTTCTAATGCAATTAACAAAATACACATGTGGGTCATCTTGGGGGTGCACTCACAAACATCTCACAGCCTTCATCAGTGGATCAGTACACATTAACTCCTGGTGTTCATGGAGCTGAGACAGTTGACAGTCTAGTGAGTGAATCTTGCTAAGGTGATTCTGTCAAACTACAATTCAGAAGGTTGAACTGTGTAGCTCTCTCTCTCTCTTTTGTCACTGAAGTACTTTAACTTGCAGCCCAGTATCCTGAAGAAGAGGTTCACATTGGATGTTATCTCCGATCCACAACTTACACCACCAATGTTCACAGCCAATTAAATTCAATTAAATTCAAACAGTGTGCTCTTTATATAGAAAGCGGAAAGCGAGGGTGTGGTCGAGATTTGATGTGGGAAGCATTTGAAAAGAGTTCATGTCGGGTCAGTGTGACTTATGTTTGCTTTTTAAATAATGATGTTTTAGTAACATTAACCACGATCATATACTGTAGAAATAAGTCATAAAAAAAAACACTGAACTTCAGGGTTTTCTAGAATCAAAGAATAAAATCAATATTGATTGCCGGTGATAGGCTGCAGAGCTGGTTGCATTAAAAGATAAACTCAAGATATGAACAGTATTAAAAAAAACTCAATTTGAGCATAATTTGAACAGATGAATTCCTGCTGTTACTTTGGATTACATAGTGTCTAATATCTTCTGGGACAGATGTCTCTATTGGTACTACACATTTTTGGTTGTGAACACAGCGTCCCGAGCCTCCTCAAATAGTGGCCGCAGCCTTTATTTACCTGGTCTGCAGAAGGTAACAAGTCTTGTTTTTAATTTCCTCTGTTTGATCAGTAGAACTGGTCATATTCTGGTAAGAAGCCTTGTTTTGATTCGCTCCCATTTGCCCTGTTAAAGTTTCCACATGACGCTGTTAATACAAACTCAACACCTCCTGAAACCATTTCAGATTAAAAGCCCTCTAACATTTCAGTGGACAGAAAGTGGACCAGAATGACTGAATCAAATACTTTAGATGAGTAATCCAGAACAACAAAGTGTTGAAAACAGCAGGATTATGATCTTGAATTTATTGAATTAAAGTAATAGAAATGTACATCATGCTTAACTGGCAGCATATTAACAGGCAGAAGGAATTTATTCACCCTTGTTTTTTACCCCTGCCTGTATTTGGGGTCCAGCCCTCTTGTTGTGTTGTGTGTTGATCACATCCCCAGGCATTATTGGAGACACTGATCTTATTTGTGGAGATTTGGTAAGACTGGATATGTGACATATTCTTAGCTTTATAACAAAGCAAAACAATAGAAATGAAAATGACTGTATTTCTTATAAATACCATCGATAATGCTCGTGTCTGAACCACAGAACTGCAGACCTGTAAACTGTATGAAGGAAACAGTAAGAACATGAAAGTGGTCCAGTTCAAACAGAAGTCAGTACAGCTCTGACCCTGGTTGTGACTAGCTCTTTCTACTCTTTCTCCCACGATGCCTGCCTCCTCTTTGCACACTCATTGTTCCTCCCTCTTCACCCAGCTCGTTTGAATCCCCCTCAACCTCACCATCACTGGCCTCAAACCGTAACTCCTCCTCAACCTGCTGTCCCTACCCTGCCCCACCTAACCCCCACCCATCAACCAACCCTCCTTTTCCACTCCTGTAACCACAAAGTTAGATTAGTCGTCATTCAATGTTTCAGCAAAGGCCTGGTCACCTTCAGTGACAAGTTGAGATTTAGGAATCATCAGTAGGGCCGTGTCAGAGGATCTCACATATTGATCAGGCTCATAGGGACTTAGAAGAGCACAGATGTAGGCTGGAAAATCTTAAAATCAATTCCTACACTCACCAATAACCAGTGAGGAGCAGCACAGATTGGTGCGATGTGGTCGCTCCTCTGGCAGCAGTGTTTTCTATCAGCTGTAGTCTTTGGATGTTTTGCCTGCTGAGACCAGAATAAAGAATAAAAGCATGGATGACACAGCATTTTCTAGATCTGCATGTAAAAGGAATGACGTTACCATGATTAAATGTCTCAGTTGGACATGTCAAGGAAACCAGGCTTTATTTGGACATACAGTTGTGCATCGTCTGCGTAGCACTGAAAATAGAAATTCATGTTTCATTCACAGTTAGACTAAAGATTTGTATTCAATTATTTCAGGAGGATTTGTTGCAACTGAATAGGCTTTTCCCATGAGTCAGTTAAGTGACAGTAAAGACCTGTCGTTGCTAAAGGATACAGGCATCAACCTTCTCAACAAATCCACATGGCATTAGCTATCTCACATTGGCAATTTCAACATTCAACATTTATCAGGGCCCATCATGCTATTAAATTTGCTTGTTTGCAAGGTGCAAATTAATCTAGCCAGGTAACACTTTCATGGTCCAGCTGTGGTGATGGAAAATTTTATAATTGTAATTTTGATCAAATTACTCCACGTGTCAACACGCACCAACAACATAGTATATATTGACAACCTAGAATATATATACTGGCGACACCTGAGTCACTGGTGGTAACAGCAAGTGAGTTTTAATGTTTGTGTACATGACAGATGGAAGCACAGTCAAACACACTCATCATGTCGACTGTTTTAATAAAGACAACTAGAGAAGTCAGTAGTGTTGTCCAACGAGGTCATACTGAACTCATCCCGTGTGTGGGTACACAGTCTGAATTTTGGATGGGAAAGGTGGACTCAAACATGACAACACAGAGAGGCAGTTACATGATGCGAAGACCCTGAACGTCTGGGTTTCTTATGTTGAGTCTTGAGGATTTTCAATTAAATTGTTCAACAATGTAGCCTTAATATTGTTCTTTATTTAAAATGATTAGCTTTTTCATTTATTAGGTAATTTGAGCCCCACTGTCTTAAACCTCAACAACATTGTGTTGTGAAGCATTGACAGCTCATCACCTTGATATGTTGAACTGGTGATCAGAGTTGTTCATCTCTGCATCCAGCAGTCAACATGATGATTGATGTGCAATGGTGTCTGTGTCACCTCAGCTCTGTGTTTGGTTTCCACCAGCTCTTGAGGGAAAGATCTGTCTCTTTAGCTGCTAAATACTCCACCATGTTCACCAGCTGCTCTTTGAGTGAGTCAGTCTGCTGTTTGACGAGCAGGTAGAGGACAGTGACAAAAAAACGACCACCACTAAAAGAAGTTCTTGATCAGTGTCTGAGAACTTCTTTGACCCTTACCAAAAACCAGTTGTGGGGTTAACCCTCAGTAATTGCTTTGTCAAACTGCTCAGAGACAGCAGAGAGGCCTCAGAGAGACATTAACATAGCTATAGCATGTTGGCTGAAAGACAAGAGCAAACACATTGCTCCCCAAGTACCTTCAAGACAGACGTCTGTCATCTGGCCAACAAGCTCGCTGAGTGACGGAGCCTCTGATAGGCTGAGAGTCTGTACAAAACCTTTCAAATACACACAAGGTATTTCATTCTCATCACCACACCTTTTACTCTACACACATCATTTTTCCCAGAACATACTGTAGACATATTTGTCCTGTTTCATACAATCTGACCAAAGCACAGTGACTCACAGAATTTGAACTGTGCCCTTCAAAGTGGCAGGAGGACCATCCAACTGCCTCGGGAAAAAAATCAGGAGCAAAACAGGGCTTTTTTAAAGTTGCTGCACATGCCACATGTTTGACACCACAGACAAATATTTTATATCACTGCATTCAGCAGAGTCTCCTCTCTCAGAAAATATAAAGCTTTATAAAGCTGTGCCTGTCAACTGAAATGTCTCACTCAGTGCAGGTGTGCACAAACAGCTGGTTCATATCAGCTGATTAGAGACTCCCCTGATATTTGTGATCTTTATCAACCAGTTTACTGACATTTCTGTCAAAGTCCTACAGACTGCTCATTTACACACACACACACATCACTTGAGAGAACATTACGTTGGCTTAAAATCATTTGTGTGACACACAGCCAGACATTCACTCACACATAAATTGCTATGACTCTGTAACTAAGTCGCCATTTCAAATATTTTCTCAATGTAAACACAAATAAATGATGGTGATTATGAGGATATATAATATTTTGATTAAAAAACTTTTTTTTCACTTTTTTAGGTAGCCAGCAACGCAGTTTAGGTTCAGCATGTCCATAAGCAGCAATCTCACGTCTAGATTACACTTTCTGAGAATATGTACTGTGTGTGTGTTTTCTGTGTATAATTTCATTGCATATACAGTGTGTCTGCATGTGTGTATGTGTCGTATGAATGTGTGAGTGTAGGTGTACGTTGGTTGTATGTGAGTAGTTTTTATATTTTGTTCTTCCGTGTGGTGGTTCCTGTGTGTGTGTGTGTGTGTGTGTGTGTGTGTGTGTGTGTGTGTGTGTGTGTCACAGCCATTGATGGCCTCTAGAGTTTCATCCTTCCACAATCATTTGCCTGTTGGAAGGTGCAGCCGCTCTGCAGGCATCTGAAACCTGCAGCTAACAATCAAAGAGCTGTAGAAGTATAGGACAGACCTATCTGGTTACAGAGGGAGAGCGAGTGAATGAGGGACAAAGACTGACAGTGCGAGAGTGAGAGAGAGTAGCGAGAAAGAGAAAGCGGTTAAGAAAGAGAAAGGGAGGAAAACATTGCAGAGGTTGTTATTTTCATCCATCCTCTGATGGAGTATACCACTTGTTCTTACACGGGAACAAAACTCGATGAGGCTTCCTCTGCCCTTCGGCCATCTTCCAGCTCTTGTAGCGTTTGTCTGCTCACTCACATTTCCTCTATGCATGAGAACCAATTTATACCACAATGAATACATGGGAAACACAGACAAGCCCAGCTGTTTGTCTGTCTCTGCTGTATCCTCATAAAGGCCATCCCTACACTTTGATGTGCCAGGTACACGTGACAGAAACATCCATGTGTACTGCTTGTTCAAATATGTTAAAGTGTTTCCTCCAACGTCACATGGTCAGGCTTTGATGAAAGAAATGATTTATTGGCAGTTCAGGTCTTAGTCAGGTAATCTGTGACCTCAGAGGAGCTCTGACCAAACAGATCCTCTTTAGACTTGGAATTTACATCCAATCAGTATTTGGATACAAGGGAAAACACGTTAATGAGAGTGTGACTGTACAGAACACAATGTTGGGCTGCACAGTGATCAGGTCTCAGCCAGATGTAAGAGACTTCTGCACAGAGTGAACACATTCACAAGAAATCAACACTGAGAGTCTGCAACACTGCCCGTGCTAACATCTGCATGCTAACATGCTCACAATGATGTTGCTATAATGCAGAAGTTTAGCACATATGATGTTCAATGAAGACAGCATCGTTCAGAGGATGCGGCCCATGAGGGTGTGGCTCTTGGTGTCTGTCATAGACTATGAAGGGCAAACCCAAATGAGACAGTCTGGTCCAGCTGCTGCATCACAGAGCATGGCTCCGGTCGCCTAGCAACCTTGATAACACCTAACCATTTTTTTCACAAAAACAGTGTAATCCTCAGGCTCTCTGATGGTGTTGTTTGCTGCCATATTATTTTCATTACCGGCGCGCAACGAATCTTGGGATAGGTTGGGTAACGAAGGATCCACCTGTAGGAGCCTTCCTTACGCCTCCTGTGGATGTGGCTCCTGAACCTAAACATAACATCCGCCTTCAAACAAACGTTTCAATCCAAGTCAGATCTTTATCTTAAACCATAAATGAATGAATGTTTGATACAACAGTTGGACTCAGTGGTGGACTTACTACCCAACACTTCAATAATAAATGTTAGCAACATTTTGAAAGGTCACCTAAATGGGGGATTCCAGTGATATGGAACACATGCAAAATTGGGGATAATATTAATCTTGTAAATTTTCTGGGAAGTTGTTTTAGCCGAGTATTAATCTCACCTGAATCAGACGACCATAGATATCTGTTCATTCGTCTTAACATGAAAATAAAGACAATAATCAAAGGTTTTCAAGTCATTTTCAATTCAAAAGTTTCATTACATCAGGGAGTGATGAAGTCTAAATTCTCACAGTTGATTTCACCGTTTTATTGTTTAAATGTGCTTAAAGAAAAAGATGCTAAGTAGACATGGGGAGGTGAGGCAGCCCTGCTGGTGCCAGGAGGTTTGAGCGGTATACCCGGGTCTGGACCTCTAAGCTCACTGGGCATTGGGTGATGTGCACCTTTCAGACTGCAGGATACATTAACATATGTCAGCTACCTGCACTTCAGCTAAACTTACTTGTAACACTATTTAAGGATATACATGCTTTCATTTAACATATGTGTCTGACTTTAGACTGGGAGCATACGAGTAGTATGTACCAGTATAAACCTGCAACATGTCAAACTTCCAAAAGCACCAGATTAGTCCATTCATTTGCATAAGCAAAAATTGCTAGATGTGTGGATCTCAACATTAACATCCTGATGTGAATTTTTTTTTCCCCTTTTTCCGCCTATAATACTAAACTGAGAACCTGGAATAGTTTGTCTAATTTTATACAGTATGTACATTACATCTACTTATTGTTTCTTCATGAGAAATATGTGGAGCAGCGTCTACCAGAACCTTCAGAATGCTCTCAACTCTAAACACTGAGCTCACTGAACAACACTGACTTCTGAGCTCAGTGGATTCATGTACATTCCACTAATGAGATGTATGCTGAAAAACTGGTCAAGGGTTTCAGTGTCATATTTTATTTTATAAAAAAAAAAAAAAAAAAAAACTAGAATTACCGCCTTGCAGTTGTTTCCTCTGCCAACTAGACAAGTTACAGGAAATATGGTCACAATCTCCTCTTCCTGAGTTACAGCATTGAATAATGGCCAGAAGTGTTTTTGCGGGATTATGACCTGACAGTGTGAAAGTATGAAGAAATTCCCTCAAGGCATTACTGAGATATTGCTTTCACAAGGACAAAAGGTCACCACAACCTTGAACTTTGACCTTCAACCACCAAAATCTAATCAATTCATCTTTGAGCCCAAGTGAACATTTGTGCAAAATTTGAAGAAGTTCCATCAAGGCTGGGAATGGCACGGACAACTCCGGCTCTGGCTGTCTGCAAATACTACAATGAGACATTCAGTGACACAAATTACAGATGTTGAGTGGTCAAACCTTACAAAGTAAAGCAAAGGTTGTGAACCTGCCAACTACTGTATGTGCAGCTTCATCTCTTTCTGCCAAGGTTACAGTCACTTGCAACATCTTCTCCACCCAGAAGCTGTGACTCTTACACCCACTCACCGGGAGCTGGTCAGGGTGAGGGCTGTATCCCATGATACATTCAGTCCACTAAACCTCTTGATTGAGGTTTTGAGCTTTTGTTTAACTGAATCCAGTGTTTCCCTGACCTCAACCAACTGCTTTGAGCTGCCTTGTACCATAAAAACATGCATTAAGATTCAGTTAATTATAGAGGAAATACTGTAGGAAAATACAAGAAATCCTGACAGTGAGCCGGTTACTGATACATTCATCCTGAACTTTCTCTCACTAAGTTGCTTTTTTTTTCATGTTGAATTTTGAGTCAAGCAAGAGTAACACTCCAGTAACTTGCCACCCCTGTGTAGAGAGGCAGCTGGTGCGAACACATGCGTGGTTCTCCGCGGCAGCTCCGCGACGACAGCAGCTACATTCACGCCACGGGGGCGGCGTGTTCCCGCCATAACTAGCTTTTTAAAAAAAAAAACACACACAAAAACAATTCACAGTTAAAATCCAAAACAAAGAATCTGTGTTGTTCCCTCCTTCAAGAGAGGAGAGTTTGTGCTTCACTTCCTGTTCCTTGAGCAAAGGAACAGAACTGGAGATGTGGAGTTAATGACGGTGCTGCCGCCCAACACTGACTTTAAGTCACACAAACTTCACCCCTCAACATTTTCCTGTAACAACAGAGTCCCTTTCTCTTTGCTGTGTTTTATTCTCTTTTTCACCAGAGGTCACTGAAGAAGTCCACTACAAGTCATTTTAATGATATTGTCCCAGTGAACTTCTTCTAAACTGTGACTTTTTGTTGTATCTTGGAAGCTTTGGAAACACAATGAACCAAACAACATGCCCACACTGCAGAGTGAAGCGGGCTGAGCAGGAATAAAAGAGAGGGAGAGGGAGAGAGAGAGAGAGAGAGAGAGAGGGAGGCAGAATAAAATAGTTGCCAATTTGTTTGCTGTGTGCTGGAACTGTACTAGACTTCTTTCTGAAGCGGCTGACAAGCAGGTGAGATCAAAGTCATGGGGACAAAAGAGGCTCAGCAGCGATTTGTCAGGAGACGAGAGGCAGCAGCCGGGTTCAGCCCTCTGATCACCGCCTCACCAAAGAAATCTGCCCATGAGAAAAAGTACAGCAGAAAGGGTTCAAAGGTCATTTTGATTTGCTCTGGATTACTGGTACCTCCTTTTTCCTCCACTAAAAGCGGGGGTGGGGGGTGGGAGGTGGGGGCAGAAAAGGACCTGGCTAATAACCTTTGTATTATTGCAGAAAAGAAATCCCTTTGTGCCAGGAGGGTTTTTTTGGGGGGGAGGTTGTGGTGGGGGGAGAATTTTGGGGAGGTCAATTAAAAAAGGAGCCCTGAAATTCTTGCCTTCATTCATGGCAGCAGGAGAGAGAAAAGGAAAGTTAAAATGTATGCTTTGGGTTTTGTGTGGAGGCACTTCATGTGGCCGGGTTAGGATTCATTTGTCAAGTGGATGGTGGCACAAGGAAAGGTTGAACATATTTCAGTTGGGTAAATAATCAAGCTTTTCTCTTGAAGCAGAGGCTTTGCTCATTGTCTTGTTTCTCCTGCACACAGGTGTGAATGCAGGTCGAATGCATTGAGAACGTGCTGGGCTCTGATCACTCCAGCCACGCTGGGAGCCGGTCAGGAATGCAAGTGTGCAGTGTAATGTGAACTCGAATGGCTCCCCGGCCACATTCAAGGACCAATTAGTCAACTCTGTATTGTGCAGATAGCCGGACAAAGCTCCCAAATGCAGCTGATTTGCCTCTGCCAAACAACTCGGACCAGGTTCTGAAGTGTCCCTGAGCCCAGGCACCAAACAGCTGCTGCAGCCCACAGCTTAAATCTGGTTTTTACTGTTTAGCTGCGGTTCAGGTTTCCTCACCTTCAAAAGTCAGCAGAAATCAAATACAAGACCAAGACTGAATCCGAGGGCCTGACCGAGCCCCATTTGTGACGTTAGCACATTAGAGGTCTTCAAGGTACACTTGGTTCTGAGGACCTGATCCGAGACCCAGGTTTGTTTGTTTTACTGCCACAGGTCTGATACCTGAGCGGATCTAAATGGATCAGTATGAGCTCTGATCACATGGTCTTTCCTATGTATACGATGAATTTAATACATAAATATTATTATGTTGTAAAATCTTATTAAATCGGTTGCAGAAAGGCACATAAACAAATGTATCTTTGGCATTAGTTTCTATGACTCTATTCCCTCATAGGACAATATCAACAAGCTGCTGCTCATTTAAACTGATACTTGTTAATTAATAGATGATCGTGCTGCTGGTGGTTCTGTTGCCTCTCTGTCAGGCTCTGTGTGGTTCTGAATAATTATCCTCTGGTCCATTTGAGATCAGGTCTCTCTTCTCTCCCGTCTGTCAGTCAGTCCCTCCAGGATTTGCAGCTTTTATGGGATTGTTGCAACTTTAAACGCTTACTTTCACTTCAGCTGTTTCTAAAATATTGTGATTCATGTTATCGTGTTTTAAAATGTTTTTTTACATTGCAAAAACAGTTGAGAAAAAAAGGCTCCAGATTACTTCATCTGTGAATGAATCACAGCACATAGTGCAGCAGATGACTGTAATAAGCTTTCAGATGTGGATACAAGCACTGACATTGGTATGTTTATGAAAAATCTAATTAGCCACTTGAAATTTTGAAATTTCAAGATGGCCGCCATTTTTGGCATAGTAAACAAATATTTTACCGCAGAAATTTAGGCACAGGACAGATTTCAATGATTTTATAATGTAATACTACATTTTAAACTATGAGGATGTCAAATTCACAACTGGTGAATTTCCTCAGAGCTTTATTTGTGCGATTTCTAATATGTAATCTGAAAAACTGCATGAAACTCAATGTATATGCAAACTATTTATTTTGAATGATGAACCAAAAGTTCTGTAACAGTCAGCAGTTTACTTGTTTACTTGTCTTAACAGTAGCTCGCTGGGCTAAGGTAGGCTAGGTAACTAATCTTGTATGTCGTTGCTTCGTTCAACACCTGCTGAGTTTATGACATCATTGAATCATTTCACCAAGACGCTCCGCACAGGAAGTCTCTCCTGCAGTCCGTCCCAGAGCAGTAGTCATCCAGTTCATCTTTAGGACCAGCACTGAAGACTCGCATGTATTTGACCTGACCTTTAGCATTTCACGGAGTCTCTCTCATGGATTTGGAGCCATGGTGGCCTTCTTTCCTGACGGTGGATTCAGGTGAACCGGTCTACAGAAGGCACCACCGGTGAGGTTCCTTATGTGTGCCACCCATGTTATTTGTAGGGAGTTGGGGAGTAAAGACTGCAACACAGCTTTATGTGCTTTATTCGTGTGTGCTGCATTGGCCATACACTCTTCTTGCAGAATGGTTACACTCCTATAAGAAAACAGTTTCTGCGTGGTAGATCCTCCCAGATTCAGCCCAGCTACGCAATGAGGATGCTCAGCACATCTCCCCTCCACATCTGGAGTCTCATCAAATGTCACACCAACAGGCTTTTCAGCAACATCTGTCTCGAGTGCTTCCTGTTGTACTGTATTTCTCTTGAAGCTGGTGAAAACCAGGATTTTCTTTTCTCCAGTACGGTCAATATCTAATATGTAAATTAATAAGGGGCTTTTTTCACGGTTTACAGCAATTGGTAAACAAAAATTAATGTGATGTTAATTTTAAATCTAAATATGAATGTTAAATTTAAATGCAAGTCAGCAGAAGTACCAAAGTAAAAACGTGATCCGGTGCTAACTACGGTCAGCTTGCTCAAAGCTGTTACACTCTTGTTCCTAGGACTTCAGTGAGTTTTATAATATGTGGTCAGTTTATCCAAATAACACCTTTATGGAAATTTGCTCTGATGTTTTCGAAGATGTAAGAACTATTCTAGTCTGAAAAAATATGAACTTGAATATATGTAACTTATAAATATGAAAAATAGTAAAGTATTAATTAGTAGTAATTTTTTCTTTTCTTTTTTCTTGTTGTTTGTTAATTATTATAATTACTCATTATTTATTTTTTCATTTTCTTCTGATCTTTTTTTATTTTATTTTTTTTTCTCTCTCTGTAGCACAACTGACTTACTACATTTTACACATGTTTCATCCCTCCAGTAATATCCATCTTTTCATTATGCAATAAATAATTCATCACAAACACACACAAACCTTAGTAACGTGATATGATAACAGTCCTAGGACCAAAATTGTAAGATCTTTAAGCCTGGACTGACGCTGGATTGAGCTTTTATTTTGGTACTTTTGACCAGCAGCATGAATTTGCTAAATACTTAGTGTCGCCAAAAAGTAGATTTAATATACACATTTAGATTTAAATGTAACAGCATTGCATTTATTAAAGAAGAGTCAATATGACAAAATTCACAAATAAATCTAAATCTGGTAAAAAAAATAAAAAAAAAAAAAACAGTCACTGTAAAAGATTTGCAACACTTTTTTTTTAACATTATTTGGAGCTAAATGTGGAAAATGTTGCTGTTAATTTCAGTATGCACCACTTTACTATCTGTGCCCCATTAATTTACAACCAATCATTATGATCCAGTCGTGATCACATTTCCAGTGAAATGTATTGGTAGTTTGGCTGAACAGAGACAGGGGTCTTTGTCACGCTAACAGGCAGGCGTGCTGGTTTATACTTCACTTACATTAACTAACCATGTGTATTTAATCCAACTCACCTGGATTCTTTCAGCACTTACAGTAGATCTGAATGCGACCACTTCTCTCATGGTGATTTGTTTCGTGTGTTGTTACAGATGTTCTCCAGGTGTGTTTGTCAGTTGATGACTTTCGTTCGTCTTCCACCACGACGTTGCACAAACAATTCACCCACACTTTCCTGTGTAGGGAGCGCTAGGTGACCGAAGCATGGCGCTTCAAACGGACTGTTGAGGCCGAACCTGCAATCCTGCTGCGTCTGTATCCAAGATCTGAGGGAGCAGCACATTCTCACTCTCAGGTGTTCACAGAGGTGAGGACCCAATCAGCATCATTTACACTACACTGCAGTTATAACAGCAGCAGAGTCACCAGGAGTTTACTGTCTGTCACACCAGAGACCAGGTTCACACCAGAGACCAGCTTCACATCAGAGACCAGGTTCACATCAGAGACCAGGTTCACATCAGAGACCAGGTTCACACCAGAGACCAGGTTCACACCAGAGACCAGGTTCACATCAGAGACCAGGTTCACACCAGAGACCAGGTTCACATCAGAGACCAGCTTCACATCAGAGACCAGGTTCACATCACAAACCAGGTTTATATCCAGAGTCTGTCTGTGGTCCAGTCAACTTCAGCTCTTTGGTTCAGGTAAAAGATGGAGGTTAAATTTAAAGAAACAGGTTGTGAAGTTTTTCTGTATTAAACCAGACGGGGATCTTTCTCTGACCTGAACCAGGATTTGTGAGAGTCTGAACAGAACCAGAACTAGTCTAATGATGTGGAATCACTTCAGGTGGAGGTGGTTCTGTGAGATCAGATATCCTGGTGGGAAACAAACACATTGTCTGTGAACATTTTACTGATTCGTTCACTATCAACATGTTTGTCAGATGTGTAAACAAATAACATTTCCTCATTACTCTGGTCGTACTTACGTTTCCTACACAATGTATTTCCTGTTGTAGTTCAGTTGTATAGAAACATATTTTATGAAGGGCCTGACCTGGCCTCCATATGTGGCGATTTTCGAAGTGAGAAACGTGTCGGGCCGCAGCCTAAAGCCTGGATCTAATGTTGAAGATTTAACCTTAAAAATTAAAAACGACAACACACACTTATCCTTGTGTGTCTGTCTGTGTTTGTGTGTGTGTGTGTGTGTGTGTGTGTGTGTGTGTGTGCGCGCGTGTGCCTCACAAATTGAGAGCGTTTACCCTGCTTATTACTGGGATGCTATGTGGGCGGCGTGGAAGGGAGCGTAATTAAAATAGTTTCTGAGAGAAACAGCACACCACATCAGAGGTTCCTCCCTCTTCCAGCATTTAACCACATCAAGAGCGTCTCACTTAGAGACGGCCACCAGAACAACCTCAGATACGCAGTGATGTTGGCTGATGTTTTGGTGTGTAGTCTGACTTGCGAGGGGTCTCTGAGGCATAATGTGCACACATTTGTAATTAAAAGAGCTGCTTTTTCTGATCATCGGGGTAAATAAAGTGACAGAGGCAGCTCGCTGGGTGATGTATGGGAGGGGAAGACAAATTAACCGTCGAGCCTCTGGGGGATTCTCAGCAGAGGCCTTCGCAGCAGCGGTGGGGCAGCGCCAAGGGGCAGAGAGATTTGTAGATGATGGTGCTAATTACCAGAATGCAAACCCTAATGTGACCAAGATGGAAGCAATTTAGGCACAGTCATTTAGCCTGCTGCTCTTCCGCCCACCGGCTGCTGCCTCGCCAGAGCTGGGGCATTAGGATGGGAAAAGTCTGGGACGATCCATCGCTTGGCTGAAGGATAAAGAATCCTGCACAGGAGAGAGGGGTTGTGGTGTGAGGAGCACATGGGGAGACCCTGAGACTCAAGGTTCATTCATCTTTTCTTCTCGGTCTAACTTCAGCTGAAATGAGTGTTAGCAGGCAGCGCTCGCAGGTCAAAAGGAGGAAGGAGCGCATAAACATCTGAGAACAAAGATGGCTGTCAACTTTGAACTGCAGAGAGGAAGAAGCTGGGTTTGATTCAGGTTCAAGCTCACCACCACCACTACTCCTGGAGGAGCTCTGAGGATCAGGACTGCAGCACCGAGCTCTGACTCAAGGCAAATTACAAATGACACAAACCCGACGCTGACCTCAGCCTCGCTTCCACTGTGCACGCTCGACAAGCACCTGTTAGACTGGGATGAATGTATCTAAACTTTATCTCGACTCGAGTTTTTTATGTCTTCAGATGCTCAAAGTTTCACTGAAGTGAAATCTACCAGTGTGATAGAAGGCCTCAGATTATTATCCCACCTCCTGGACCCTCTGCTCCTCTGACTGACTCCTGGGTGAGCTAAATCTACACTCAGGGGTGACTGTGGAGCAGTGCCCCCCCCCCCCGTCAGATCTGCCCCCTCCTCTGAGTCCTTCATTTCAGGCTCAAAACGCACCTTTATTCTTTAGACTTTGGATCCACTTGATGTGGTTTTTATTCTGTTGGTGTGTGGTGGTTTTGTTTTCAGTCTTTTATTCTGATCTCTTCCTCTGGCTCTTTATTGATTTTATTCTTTGCCTTGTTTTTAATCCATAAATAAATGTGACCTGGTTAAAACATTAGGATTCAACCGTTTGCTAAGTTTTTTTATTTTGTATTTTTTATTGAAGTCTATGTCGATGAATTAGTTTAATTACTGGGGCATCTCTCAGACTTGTCGCTCACCTGTCGCAGAGGCTGACGCAGGTTCGGCCCACCTGTATAATTTGTCTAATTGCTCTTTTCGGACATTTCAGAGGAGGCGTTCAGAGGACAGAGCTGCTCCGCGCTCAGCCACTGTGTAATTTTATCCACGCTGCAGTCCCTCGCTTCACACAGGGCTGATACCTTTGCCTCCCCCTTTCCTTTGTATCAATTGGTCGGAGTTCAGCCTATTGTCGCCACAAGCCTCTTTTATATGTGCGCTCGGTCTGAGCTCAGGCTCTCAGTCAGTCAGACCCGCAGGAGGGAGTTGGAGCAGCAGCAGAGGCGAGGAGCGGATCCCACCTCGGGGGATCAGCGGCTGTGTATCTGCGGTGTCTCTCTGGCTCGTGTGCTGCGCAGTTGCTTGGAGCTCTCCGGTGTTGTGGGGGGCCCCGACACTTTAATGGGACCCCGAGAGCCGTGCGGGAGTTCTCTGTTTTTTCGCCGCAGTCGTCGCTCTCCGGCCATGCCACAATGCTGATGATATCTCTGCTGGTGTTGCTGAGCCTGTTGGATCCCGTCAGTTCCCGGGCCCGCTGCGCCCCTGGCCAGGCTTGCGACCCCCGGCAGCGGAGGGACGCCGGGGGTCGCGGAGGAGTCTACGAGCACCTCGGAGGAGCGCCGAGGAGAAGGAAGCTCTACTGCGCGACTAAATATCATTTACAGATCCATCCTAACGGGAAAATAGACGGTTCACTGGAGGAAAACAACCCGCTGAGTGAGTACCAGCACCGAGCCCTGATCACTGATGAACACATGTGTGTTTGTGAAGGATGGAAATCTGAATTCAAAGTGTGACTTCAAGTCAAATTAAAACTTTTTCAAATGTAAACTGCGTGATGAAAGTTTTAGTTTAGAATAAACACGTGTATTAAATATTATATATATTGAAATGTGCAGGAGGCCTACTTTATTTTTATTAGTTTGATATGATTAATTTATCAGGATCTAGTTTCACTGTCAGTTACTCTGTGTGTGTGTGTGTGTGTGTGTGTGTGTGTGTGTGTGTGTGTGTTTGTGTGTGTGTGTGTGTGTGTGTTTGTGTGTGTGTGTGTGTGTGTGAGCTGCAGGTTAATCTCTATTACAAGTAGGCTATCAGCCGAAGTATTAACATCCAGGCGGGACAAAGGCGCTGTCCTGACGGATGTATTTATCTAATCAGGGGCCATTAGAGTCTGTCAATATGCCACTGATTAATCAATTAATCAAGCGCTGATTAAAACAGACAATAAACTCTGAATGAGGCGCGAACAGGTTTCAAACGGGAGCGGAAATGAATTCATTTACTTCGATAATCATTTGTTTATCTTAGCGTCGATTTGTTTTTTAATATTTGAGACGTAATTTGTCAGAACCTACAGGCCATTGATCAATAAATCTATTGTAAATTAAATTAAACACGTGTAGTCCTGCGTGTGACGTCATGTAACGGTTGCTTTCTGTGTGTTTCAGGCATCATGGAGATCACAGCGGTGGATGTGGGAGTTGTGGCCATCAAAGGGCTTTTCTCTGACAGATATCTGGCCATGAATGATAAAGGCCGGCTGTATGCATCGGTGGGTACAGATTCCATCATCATCCTCACCATCATCTTCCTCCTCTTCATCACACACAAGCCCACAGGCTGCAGGTTACAGGCCTCTCAGATCTGGTTTCCTGCTCTCCTGTGAATTGAGTATTTATCTGGAGTAGACTCCAGGACTGTAAGGCTGGTGTGGTGTGTGGTGGTGGGTGGTGGGTGGTGGGTGGTGGGGGTGTCAGAGGGGCTCGTGGGAGCAGAGCGGAAACACTCTGTGTCTTTGAGAGTTTGTCCCGTGAATCAAAAACATGCTGCAAGCTGCTTGACAAATGTGGCTCACTGTTTCCTTCCTCCTCATCTCCCCAGGAAGTGTTCAACAAAGAGTGTGAGTTTGTGGAGCGGATCCACGAGCTGGGGTACAACACATATGCATCCCGCCACCACTCCACTGAGCAGCCGCTGCCACCAGGGGGCGGCAGCAGCAGCAACAAGCGGCGGGCCAGCGCCAAGCGGCAGTGGTACGTTTCTATCAACGGCAAAGGCCGGCCACGGCGAGGCTTCAAGACCAGAAGCACGGACAAAGCCTCGCTCTTCCTGCCTCGGGTGCTGGGCAACAAGGACCATGAGATGGTGAGGCGACTCAGAGACAGTCAGAGTGCACACCACCACACGCATCGCCACGGCAGCCGCGGCGAACGCAGGAGACGCCGTCATCGTGCCAGGAAAGGCCGAGGCCGACAGTCAGATGACTGAGCAGACTGTTAGAGACTCATCAGGACGTGGACCCAGGACCTGGACTCATGGGGGACGTGGAGAAACAGTTTGGACTCTGCATTCTGGATCAGTGGAGGTTTTTGTTGTTTGATGCACAAAGAAAAACGTCCGGAGAAGAAGAAGAAAAGACCTGAGGCCAAGTGTTGGGACACACAAATCCTCCACTTTCAGGAGACTTCCACACACACACACACACACACACACACACACACACACACACACACACACACACACAAGCCGTATAATCTTCTATTTACTGACGTGGGAAGCTTCCACCTTGTGTTGTATAAAGTGACTCTATGAGATCAAACTAATATTTGATATGTGAAGTGCTGACGGACGTGACAACAGTGAAGAGAGGACTTCACACTGAAAAGCACTTTTTGTCAGATTCACATGAAGAAGCAGAGTGAGACTCACTGTGGCGCTCTGACACTGTGATCGTCGACTGTCTGTAAACTAAAAGAAAATATTTATTTGGTCCCTGACTTATTGATTTGGTGTTAAGTTATTGATAAGACTTGTTTCTTCATTTTACCAGTGTTGCTATTTGTGTCACAGTTTGTCCTCTCCTCACATCTGATTGTCTTATTGAGCTTCACGTTAAAACACTGAAGATGATGTTTTGTCATCACACACACCAACACGAGTCCTAAATGATACAGATCACAGTTGTATTTATTTTCAAAAAGCCAACAGCAGCATTTAATAAACATTTCCTCTCATTTCTAAAATCATACGTCTGTGTTTCAGAGGTAAATGAAGGTCGTGTTCCTGAGTTTCATTCACGGCCTGAAACTCACAACAGGACATTTTGTTTTTAACCTCATGTGTTAAACAGTTCTTGTCCTTAATCATATACAGATGTTTTGTTTTTAACACATCTGCTTCACATGATCAGACCAGATTTAAATTTCATTTAATACTTATTGAAACTAACAGCTGTGACAGTGTCGGTAAACAGACAAACCTGAGGATTGGGTCATATTTTCTCAGTACAGTTCACCACTATAACACATGTGGTGTAATAATGACATGTGGGAAACTCTGCTCTGGACCCAGAGTCGCTGCTGTGCCACATTCCTCCTCTGTAGAGCTGTAGTAGACAGGTGTGGCTGTTACACCAGGTTTATTACAACTTGTGCATTTAGTGCTGTATCCCACCCCCCTCAGTGACGTTACCCCTCTCTCCCCTCTGCAGCTCATTTGTTTAAGTGACCATCTGTTGAAACTACAAAGATGACGGTCAATGTAAAATTCATCAGGAGCAGCGTTCACTCTGCTGGAGGTTCAGGTGTTGTCTTTGGACTGAACCTGTGCAAACTGCTGGTGCAAATCTTACATATTTATTAAGATCCAAAATCATCTGAGACGGCAGTGAGCTCAATAAATGTAAAATCATCATTTATAGTGTATGCTCAGCTGGGAGGTGGCTGTCCCAAACACTAACCTGTAAATATTAACTAAAGAAATACTGCAAACTTTTCCATTGTTGCATTGTTGCACTTTCATGTCACTATGGCAACAGCGTATATTTTAGTCCATTGGCTGACATTTTTGATCAGGAAGTCCCTCTCTCAGAAGCTATAGTTAGAACTGTGCTAGCTAACTATGTGCTGACTAGCATCTTCACAGCTGGCTAACAGTTATCTAAAACTGTTACTATGGAAACAGTCACGACTGAAACGGTGGTGAGGTTTCAGTCGTGACAGCATTGTTGCGGTAGCAGCACTTCACACCAGTTTAACACAGTTAAGATAAAAGTATTTTACTATTAACTCCATGTACGGCGACATGGTTTGAACACCAGCTGAAGGACAACACTGACTTAAAGGTGCACTATGAGATTCTAGCAAAAGCTAAACAGCCAATCAAATTGCATCGCTCATGAAGCAGCGTTTTGATTGGCTGGAATACGAACACACAGAATAGTCAGAGGTAAGGACTGTGAGGAGATTGTTACTCAATCTCATAAAAAGCATGACAACCTTTTTTTTGTTTGTAAACAATGATGACGTGTTTTGTGGGCGGAGCCAAACTGGTGGCAGGAAGTGACAGTTAGGTCAGGAGCAGGGATCAACCAGACATCTCCAGTTATTTTAATGGTTTTCAGCAGAAGTTAAAGAAGTGAATCAACAATGTCGACTCTAGATCATGGAGGTCTCCTCTGTCAGACGTCCTCAGTCCTCAGTGATCACATGTGGTTTTAGCTAAAGTAAATGTTATAACAGATATAATATCACTGTCCCATTCACTCATTAAACACTGAGGGATGTTAGAGCTGAACTGTCTGAGCAGTTAGGTTTGTCTACATGCTGCTTACATGCTAATGTTAATGTTGGTCGGTTGTATTTACCATTATGAAGAGCCCACTGAGAACACCAGCTCTGTGGTTGCTGCTGTTACTAATTTATTGTTATTAACTACATCATTGATTTTGTCTTTGAGTGTGATAAACGGATTTCATCAGTCCAGTCTGTGTAATGGCAGTTTAGCTTCAAATGGCGTCTCCAACGACGGTATTCTGATGAAGAAGATGAAGGTCTTCGCCTTTTTTCCACCACTTGTTTCTGCTGCAGTGATGTAATCATGACGTTCCAGTGGGTCTATTAGATTACAGCTGTGGACTGCACCTTTAAGTCAGCATGTTACATTAATGCAGCTGGTACAAACACAGGTAAATAAAAATAATCATTGCCTCTGTAATTATAATAATTATTTATAATTATTAATAATAATTATAGTAATAATGCTTATTACTGTAGTATCACTGAAGTGTCAGTAATGTTCCTATGGTTCATAACATGCAGCTCCAAAACGTTACTGTCATGACTGAAACATGGGATGTGTTGACAAAAATAAAGTGTATTGATTTCTCAGTGTTTGGTTCAGTGTACAGTAAAATTAAACCTAATGAAATCAGTATCATCACCTTTATGCCCTTTATGAAATAAAATGATTAAAAAATCAACTCATTGATTCACCTGTGAAAACATTTTTAAATTAAACATATATATATATATATATATATATATATATACATATTTACAAGGTAAATCTTAAATATAATCTCATTAAATCATATATTGTTGTGTTTCAGATGTGACAAATTTTGGTAGAATTTACATCCGTACCAAGTTTGGGGAAGAGCCACATGAATGTGAAGATGTTTCAGCTCTGACTTTGAACCAGCTCTGTAGAATGGCCCCTATAGGTAGCTGCATATAAAGCCTTGTCATCCTATACCTGCAGGCTGGGGAGGCTTCCTGGCCCGGACAATGGCTCCTCCCAAGGGGGGCCTGGGAAGCGTTGCCGCCTGAGACTTTGGGGCTTTTTTTTTAAACGCCGACCAAAAGCCACAGAGTCAATAAACAAGGCAAGCCGTCCTGAAAGCAGAAACTGTGTCATACAAAGTGTAACACCTCGCTATGGCTTGTTATGAATGACAAACTCTAATATTACTCAACAGGAATGCAGGACTTCAGAGACTTCAGGGGCCTTTTGTGGCCCCGCTCCCTCCTCGTCCGTTTCATTTAGCAACATTTATCTGCATCTCTTCCTAAGTCTCCTCCCTGTCTATCACGTCCACTGAAGCTAACATTTATCAGCTCGACAATAACAGCAACATACATCTGCAACATCCTCTGGGCTGAGGGGTGTGAGGAAACCAGAGAATTACATAACAGGTAAATTCTTTATTTATAGACCACAGAGGATCTGTTTCTCCACAGCTTCAGTAAGCTGGGAGTTAATGGGAAACTTTGAGCTAAGATAGATGATGCTCGATGTTTCCAATGAACACCTGGAGTGTGTTTAGGTAACAAGCTAACTTGGAGCTTTTATAAAAAGATCTTATAATAATAAATAAATCATTACTAATACTGTATAGATCAGTTATAAACCAGTAGTAAACCTTTGGCTGACTACAGAGGATCTGGACCAAAATCTATTCATTAAGAGTTTATTCATGCATACATGTCTTTCTGCCCAACATAAACATCAACATTCACAGTGCACAGTTCAACATGTGTTGGAAAGCTGGTAATCAATCAATAAAACATTAGTAAATGAGTTGTAAACGCTTAAAAAAAAAAAAGTGCCTTATTACAACACAATACTTTTTCTCTCCTTTTCTCCCACACTGATTTGTGTTTTTGTTCACAAACCTTTGCTATGTTGTTCTCATCATCTTACATCTGTATGAAATAAACTCACATAAGCTATTTGTCTTCATCACATCCAGATCCTTTAGATGCACTGAATGATTCTCTTTTTTTATTTATTTTTATTATTTATTTTATTTTTATTTACATGGATGTTCTCTAGGATTGTCCTTTTCTCTATGTAAGATTCGTGAATTTTACTATTTGTTGTTCTGCTGCTGATGTCATGTAGCCACGCCCCCCTAATGTGGTAATTCACAGATGCACTTCATCAAACAAACATGTCCTGACCTCAGCTGTTTATATATATATATTGTCTGATTTACCAGTTTCTTACACTGATGACGCTTTTAGCTGAAAGACGTTTGCCCCGAATTAAATAACAAAACTTTTTAAGTGTGAGTGCCAGCATCTCCTTTACCTTGGTGACTCAGCTACAACTGTGCAAATAATACCTACTTTCCTACTCTTGATTTTGAGTCACGCACGCTGCCTATAAAACAGACCAGACAGGAAAATGTTTGTACTCACTTCCTGCTCAGAATAGGAAAGTTTTTTTTTTGTTTTTTTTTAAATCAAACTTCTTTATCATTTTTTTTCCAAAAGAAAATGTGCCTTCTTACTAAGATGTTGACAAGAAACTGAGAACAGTTCATTTATTTACTTTTCAATATGACTGCACATTAACAATAGGAGTCTTCTTACAATTTTGCAACTTACTGAGGTGAGCTGACAGAAGCATACAGAGGTAAGACTGTGCACTTTAAATGTAATAGTATTTTAATCCTGGCAGGTGACTGCAGCACAGCAGTGTTCACTTGTAAACATTGACCCCTAGAGGCCGATGGCTGTCTCCCCTCTAGACACCTGGTGGCTTGCTGCCATGAGTCAATGTGCATCTGATTTGAACGGGCTCAGCAGCTCCATACCCTCTGCTGCAGGACAGTCACGATTCCATCCACATTCAAACAACCATCTTCCTTTCACCAACAGAATATATGAATTTGGTATCAAAAGTTTGAAGGATTGAGTTGAAGGATAAACCAAAAATACTCAGCCATAGATGAACCAGTTACAAACTGAATTTTACGATGTTTCTTTTTTTACCCCAATAATCTAAATATTTAGTCTTTAAGTCGTTCTGAGGGAGTAGAAGCTCAGTAGAAGCTGTTCTCTTCTTTTACTCATCAGGTTTTCACAGGGAATTACGTAATGTAGACAAATCCACCAGTACAAGTCACTCAGTGAGTCCAGTCTGGCAGCGGTTCAGTGACAGCTGTCTCTCTGGCCTCCATCCAACTGTGCTGTGCCAACAATATCAGAGGAAATATCCCTGCTCCTCTGTGAGGATATACACAACATGACACTGGATCTACATGCTCACTAACAGGTAGGACACCTCTCAGTAGCAGCTGATTAAAATGAGAGGAATTAACAAAAAATAAAGGACCGAATTAAGTTCTCAGTTTTTCTTCACTTCTTTTGGATAATACCTTTTCTTCTGAGGTTTGTCCAACTTTTTAGGTTGTTTCTTGGTTGAAAAAACAACACAAAAAGACAGGGGGAGAGGGTGCTGTTGGGTCTATAGAGTCACAGGTTCCCATGGTTACCACTAGTGACTGTTTCTGATTAAAAGTATATTAAAAAAGCGCCGTCACTGTCCTCTGGTAACAGGTCATAAGAAGTAAGTTCACAGGCTTGGAAATGATGAATAAATGAGTGAGCCGGCGAATACTTGTGTTGAATGTTGAGACATTTTAAGCTCTGAATTGCAGCTGTCACCCAGTGAAACCCAAAACCTCTTTCCCTCAGCATAATTCATTGCATACATGCAACCCAAAACCACAATGACTTCAGTACAACATAAACAAAAAATAAAGTCCTACATAACTTACAAATCCCAGCTTGACTGGAGAGAAACATCTCAACCCACTTTCCTGTTTTAAAGAAATAACACATTACAGAACCATGGACAGCGACAGCAGAGGACCTGCTGGACTACTCAGAGACTTCTCCAGGTCAGGGACTCTCTGAACCACCAGGGTCAGGTGGTTCTGGACGTCCAGTGTTCAGTCATTCCGGACCCCCTGTGGTCAATCAGTCCACCTAGCTCCTAGAAGTTCACGGGTCCGCCAGCTACCAGGAAGGTTTGGTGGTCTAGAAAGTCCAGGCCTGATGGATTTTCAGCTACTCAGCATACTGGTGGTGTTGATGTCCCACAGTTCATCAGTTCTCCTCAAGGTGTTTTGGTAGGTCACCTATGGTTAAGTTGCCTGAATGTCCTGAAGGTCCAGCAGTCCATCAGTTATTCTGGAGGTCCAGTGGTCCATCAGGTGTCCTGGGGATCTGGCAGTCTGTTAGTTGTTCTTGAGGTTCAGCAGTGCATCAGCTCACAGGTTGTCCACTAGACCATCCGCTGCCCTAGAGGTCCACCAGCTCTCTAGCCCATTGGTGGTCCTGTTAGTCCAGTAGTCCACTAGCTCATCAGTAGTTCTGGAGGTCCAGCAGGCCGCCAGTCTATCAGTTCCCCTTATAGTGTGTTGGTATGTCACCTATAGTTCAGTAGCCTGAATGTGCTGAAGGTCCAGCAGTGCATCAGTTATTCTGGAGTGGTCCATCAGGTGTCCTGGGGATCTGGCAGTCTGTTAGTTGTTCGTGAGGTTCAGCAGGGCATCAGCTCACAGGTTGTCCACTAGACCATCAGCTGTCCTAAAGGTTCAGTTCCATCAGTTGTCCTCTTGGCCCAGTGGTCCCAGAGGTCCAACAGGCCACTAGTCCATCAGTGGTCCTTGAGGTCCAGTGGTCTACTAGCTCATCAGTGATCCCATAGTCCAGTAGTCCATTAATCCATCAGTGGTCCTGGAGGTCCAGCAGTCCATGGAGCTCCATTGATATGATGGCCTTTATGCTGATCCTTGTCATCCTGGAGGTCTGGTGGACCTCTGGCTATTCTTTTGGTTTATGGATCCTGAAGGTCCTGTTGGTAATGATGGACCAGGGGCCTCAGCACCACAGGACTGTCTCTAAGATCTGGCTGCTTTCATGGAGCCATTTTGCAGCACACAAAGAAACAATGTCGTAGTACATTGAGGATCAGCCAAATGTGAACGTGAGAAAACGTTTCATGCGTGGTCGGTGAGGAGCAGGACTGAGCCACCCTGGAGATCAAAGGACCCGGTCTCTGTGTCTGGGCTGATGGACAGGGAAGACCTTCAGCGCTCCGACACACAGATAAACAAAGGGACTGTCAGCAGACAGGGTAAATGTTAGTGGTTTATAGAAGGGATAATAGCAGTGATGAAATAGTGAAATAAAAGGAGGCTGAGCTTCACTTTGGTTTATTTCAGTGGACATCAAAAGCAACGCACCAGTGCATCTGAAAGACTGTCAGGGATGACACATCAAAGACAGAAACACCCTGTTGATTTATCACGTGATTTGATGAAGGAAAACAGAAATCCAGAGGTGCTGTCTCCATCCACAGCATCCCTGAGCGTTACAGAGACCGGAAATGAAATGAAATAAAACAAACTTATTGTGATGTGAAGATTCAAGTCAGGAGGAGTTTCCTGTAAACAACAGTGTTTATTTTTACACGCCATGTTTATTTATTTGATCATAAACACGGATACTGTTCCTTCACACCTATGATAGGTCACAGACTGGTTAAGTGTTCGAGCTGTAACGTCAGAGCTGTTGAAAGCCTCGGCCAACAATGACAGCGTACTTATCATGCTGCAAACTCTCTATTTAGTTTGACCATTGTTTTCTATAAGGGCCCGGAACATGATTTCCCTCCTACCAGTCTTAAGTTGGCGCTTTTTTTCATTTGCTTGAATTGGACCTGTGTTTTTTCCTGTTATTGTTCATTTATAGAACTGTCTCCTGTCTCGACATCACGGTCTGTTAACTGGGCCGTTTCCTATTTTACATCCTCCCATACATAAATTATGATATTCTGCTGCTGATAATGAAAGCCTCGCACAAAGAAGTTTTTTTTATTATTATTATTATAACAAGGCCTTTATTCATTTATTTTCTACACACTGCTCAGATAAGACAGCCATTATTTGATTTCAATGAAGCCCCAGCGCCATGTGCTGCGCCCGCATGTGAAAACGTAGTTTGTAGATTTCTTCTAAGTGTGGAGCTGTGATGTAATGTGTCTGCAGGTATAAATATAGAGGCATGGCTGCACAGCGCCCATGCAGATCAATGTCGCTCCGGCGCTGAAGCCAGTGCGCCTGTCGGTCTGGGAATGAGCGCAACTTCCACACGCTCCTCTCTGCCGCGCCGCTGCTTCTTCTTCTTCTTCTTATCGCTTCATTGGAAAGGCAAACGCCGGGAGGCTGCTTTCAGAGCCAGACCCGGGATGGGCTCTCTGGCGGCCCTGCGGACTGTCCTGGTCCTGGGCCTGGTGACCGGACTGGCGGGATGCGCCCCCGGCTTGAACCGGACGGCGGACCGCTGGGAGGCCCTCTACTCCCGGTCCCTGGCGCGGATCCCGGGGGAGAAGCGGGAGGAGATCAGCCGGGACAGCGACTACCTCCTGGGCATTAAAAGGTTGCGGCGCCTCTATTGCAACGTGGGGATCGGCTTCCACATTCAGGTGTTACCGGACGGTAGAATAACTGGGGTCCACAACGAAAATCGTTACAGTAAGTTAAGTCAATTATTTATTGATTAGATATAAGCTGATTGTTTAGTGACACGGTTATTGTTGGAGTAATACACAGTCTGGACTGTGTGTTGTTGTTTGAGAAATTAAATTAAAGTTAGTCTTTAAGAGTTAAATGATTGAATCGATATTATTCTGATCAGACAGTGACTCAATCTTGATCACCTGCTGACACCTGATGCACAGCTGATCCCTCTCACGAGGAGATGCTGCTCCTCCTGTCAGCCAGAGAACAGCTCACAGACATTGATCCATGTCTCAGTGCCAACATCTGGAGTCCTTCCGTAGTGCCGCTGAGCACGGTAGTAGCTGTGCGCTCACTGGCACTACAGTGCGGGTGCTTTCCGCCTTGTGTGTAACCAGAGCTCGCTGTGATCCAGGCCAGCGGCTAGTCAGCTCCTAAAGTTAGGACACAGCGCGCAGACCCATCTGCTGAGCCAGATTAACCCCGGCGGTCCGGCTCAGATGCAGCCGCACACCGCCTCACATATGCAGACACGAAGAATAACAAACATGTATTTGTCCAACATGTCACATCTAATCCCCGGCATCCCCTGTTTGTGAGCTGGGACAAAAAGACGCGCTGCCCGGGAACTTCAGGCTCGTTGTCTCTTTGCGCTGCCTCTGGACTATTTTCAGACAAGGCATAAAAATTCAGGCAGATACATTTCAGAAAATCTCTGTGAGGAATTCAAGCCACTGTGAAGCATTTTCACATGCAGGAACAAAGGACACACGCGGTCAGCAGCAGGTCCATACACCTCCCCACTCTGTAACAACACAGTCATCACACTGACGACTACACACTGTCATCAGGTGTGTTGTTACACTCAAACAAACCTCAGAAGAAATACTGTTGTTTTTGTGACTTTTTAAACCCACAATATGCTAGTAATGATCATATCGCACAAAATAATAATACATATATTTAATTTTTAGTAACATCTATGTCAGGTTGAGATTGATTAAGCCTGTTTTGGAGGATCAGGTTTTCCCTTCACCTCTCACTCCTGTATCATTTGAATTTAGTGAAATTACAGTGACGTCATCTTGATTAGTGTCAAAACCATGAAATCACGACTAAAATGAAATGTCTTCTGTTATTGATTATAGTTATTTGGCACACAATCAAACATGTAATTTGTCCCCTGAATTTACAGCAGAAATCTCAAATACAATAATAATACAATAGAATAAAATAAAATGATATATAAATAGAATATAATAACTGAATTCTTTATCTTTTTGAAGAGCTGCAACTCGTCCTCTGGGACACAAAGTATTGTCGGGGGGGGGGGTGTGTGTGTGTGTGTGTGTGTGTGTGTGTGTGGAGCAGGAGCAGGTCTGAATGTGTCTTCTCCCTGCAGGTCTCCTACAGATCTCTCCAGTGGAGAGAGGAGTGGTGACTCTGCTGGGGGTTAGAAGCGGACTGTTCGTGGCCATGAACCGGCGAGGAAAGCTGTACGGATCTGTGAGTGTACGACTGTCACACACATACCCACACACGCGCGCGCGCGCACACACACACACACACACGACAAAGAAAAAGAAAAAACTTTTGCTTTCAGTTTGCTTTTGTACACTGTGTTAAACTTGATAACAGAAGTAGTAGAAAGTGTCCGTTTATCAAGATCATAAGGATTTTAGAAGAACTGAGGTCAAGAGTCCGAGTTCACCTGACACCCCCCCCCCCCCCCCCCCACCACCACCACCAAGATCATTTTTACCAAATGCGAAAAAAAGTCTGTAAATTGTTTAATTGATGAATGATGTTTCACACCCACTGACCTGATCTCTGGTGGGAAAACACTGAATTCTTGTGTTATTTATCTGTTTGCTGTTTGTCAAATTTAAATAAAACTGTATATTACTATCAACAAATAAAAGAGACACAGGTTGTTAACACTCACAAATTCAGACTTTAAAAAACTGTGATGATAACTCTACATTAAGAACTGCAGCAAAAGAGCAACTGCAAAAAAAAACCCATTAACATCGGACAAAGCTTTAAATCACTGAAACAACATTTTCTTCTTTCTTATTATATCATGTATGATTACTAATGGAGACTTACACATCGCTAAATTAATAAGTAATTAAATTTAAATTAAATGAGTTGCACCCCGGGAACTAGTTCTTACATCTTACTTCACTCACTCACTGTGTCAACAGGAAAACATTGATTAGTTTGTTCATATCTGACTGTTTAGATTACAGAGTAACAGCAGTTATGTAGATGAACATAGCTGTCGTGTTTGAGCTGACACTCATCCACAGTGATATTTAATAACAATGCACTGAGAAGATTTTAAATCACACTTGACAAAGTAACACAGCATATTTTAAAAGGTAAAACATAATGCTAGCTTAGGTTAGCATAGTCAGATATTTCTAACTAATCATAATGTGAACTGCATGAAACATGCACATTTCTCCATGTATGCATTTCTCCAATGGGAAAGTGTGTCCAAACTTTTGACTCATACTGTAAATGAAAAACAAAATCATCCCTCCATTTATAATGGAGAAACAGTTCAGATTGTTGTATGGTTTGTCCCCATGTGTCTCTTCTGATTGGCTGACTGCTTCCTGAGTGACACACAACCAGACCAACCACTTGTAATGGCCTACTACTCTAACTTGGTAAAACTCACCAGTAAAAGCAAATGTTGCTGGTCTGAAGCGAGCAAAACAGATGGTCAAATTCAGGATAAAATGTTTTGGTATTTCAGAAAAACAAACTTAATCCAACAGACACTAATATTTCTCTGCTATATTGACTTCATGACATTCAACAAATGTGCAGCAGTTTCTTGTAGTGTGCTAGCTCAGCCACAGAATGACTGCTTGGTGTTGTGTAGTTAATACTTAAAACAACAATGTGGTGAGGGGTGTGACTGCTTTGTTGTGACATCACAAAGTTCCAGAAGTCCTGACGGCTGGTTTTAAGGCTCAGTTTCTGAATACAGGCTGTGTGCATTTCTCTGTGGACTGAGGCTCTGATACTTTCACACTATCAATATAGAACTTAGACCTGCTTTATAATCAAACTACACATGGACATCTGCCTTTATACACAACTCCTCCTCCAACCTGAACGACCACACAGGTCGCTTTTTTTCAACCCTCTGATTCGACCCATCGCAGTGTCTCCTGAAATAGCGTCCCTACAGCAGCAGGCGTACCAGACCTTGGTTGTCATGGTTACAATAATAAACACGCAGACTGTATCAAGAGCTGCATGCCTACCTTTGTTGCCATGGTTACTATAATAACAGTCATGACTTGGTTAGGTTTAGGAAAAGATGGTGATTTGGGTTAAAATAAGTATTTCCTCATTAGACGGTCTTTGTTGTCATGGTTACAACATAAACATTTAGTTTCACATGGGAATTGAACACCACTCTCCTGTGTCATATTCATCCATCCACCACAACCCCCTCCTGACCTGGAATTTGTCTCTCTTTATACGACATCTCTGTACTTTTCCCTTTGTTCCTGTCATAATCGCTACGACCACTAGATGTCGCCTAGCAACAAAACGTAACTATGGGTCATAATAACCTGCTCCACAGACGACCTGTGGGCTCGTTTTTACAGGAGGACAGTCTCTTCATGCAGTATGGACCTTTAAGTCAGTGGGAAAGACAAACTTAGTGATGGACTTATGAAAAACTGGAGCAACTCAATCCAGTTCTGGGATATTGAGCACCAATGTGTTCACTCACGTCATTCATCATCTCAGCCTCCTTTTTGTGTAAATCTCTGACTCAAACTGCTCCTGTACAATAGCCCTGCAGTCAAAAATAAAGCAATTGTTTGATAGTAATCGCGATGAACAATACCCCCCCCCCCAAAAAAAATGTCCCACCATCTTTGTTTTGTCTCTGCTTTCAAACAATCAGCATTTTCATCCAGCCCCTGTATGTGCCTGTTTTCTCCTGCAGCTCCACTACAACCACGAGTGTAAGTTCAGAGAGAAGCTCCTCGCCAACAACTACAATGCCTACGAGTCGGCGGCCTACCCGAGGATGTACATCGGCCTGAGTAAGAACGGCAAAACAAAAAGAGGAAACCGAGTGTCACCCGCCATGACGGTGACACATTTCTTGCCAAGAATCTAGTGGCCTCATAAATAGACTTCACCTCAATATAGAGACGCAGGGAGGGAGGGAGGGGGAGGGAGATGGGGCTCCAAACTATGATGCACTTTCACACCAAGCTTTATGCAAGTGTATCATATTAGATTTTTTTGCTATGTATATATTCATTTTTTTTAATTTATGTTTAACAACAGCTTTGTATTTTTTAGGAGGGGGTGTCTTTTCACTGTTGGGGGAGGGGGGGGTCAGCGGGGGCATCACAGATGTTTTCTTTTTCTAATTTATCTGATATTTGCTGCTACTGACTGAAAGCCTGTTTTTGAATGTTGGTTTTCTTTGCACTGACTCGCAGCAGTGCTCAGGAGACGTTTGTGACTTCACTGTGTTTTTATTGTGTTCAGCAGAACAGGACCTTTATGAGTCTTAGCCTTCAAAAAAATGACATGAGGTGTCAGACGTGGCAGTGATTGCCCAACGCGCCGGCTCTTTTGTGTGGCACTGGAGCCTAATTGAAACAGTATCATCTTACTGACGGAGAGGGAGAGAGAGAGAGAGAGAGAGAGAGAGAGAGGGTGAGGAGGAGTGGGGGAGTTGAAGGACCCCCACAACCTCCACTGGTCTGTTTATAGCTCTGTCAGGGGGGGTGAACTCTGAACTTTTCTGCTGTCAATCTCAGTCAGATCTATAAGACTGCCGATACAGAGGCATCCTCTTTGACATTATATAAGTGGGGAATTTGGGAGTTTAAAGTCAGGGTCAGAGAGCAGCCGCAGAGGAACCACAGCATCCACTGAGGAAGAGGAGTTTTCTCTTATGTCCAGAAGATTTTGGAGGAAGATGGTGGGTCTGCTGGGTGTGAGGCAGAACAGCAGCATCACTCAGGATATGTTTATGTGAAGTGGACAGATATTTCTTTTTTTATTGCCTGTGTTGTGCCACAGTTTGTCATCTTCACCTTCACATAAAGCAACACTATGAAACTTTTGAAAGAAGAAATAACAAATAATCCCTTTCCTCTTATGGAAAGTTGAATTAATAAGCAATAAAACAGACAATTACTCAGCTGCTGTTCTACAAAAGTTACACAGTCTTTGCTTTAAAAACACCTTTATATGTTTTTGGATTTAAAAACATTTGGGAAACAACATTGACTGGCTTCTTGACTTAGATGAGAGCTCCATAGCTGTTTAGCTTAGCATAAAGACCTACCTACCAGCACCTCTAAAGCTCACAGATTAACTCCGGTCTGTGTAAAAATGAGTCCTGTAGTGTAGCTGTCAGGCACCCGGCAAAGAAATAGTCCCATGAAACTGCAAAATATCATTTTTTTTGACCAGATTAAACAAACAGGGTGTTAATTAATGAACCTATTGTTGTGAGACATATTTTTGTAAATGTGGACAGAGCCAGGTTTTCTGTTCCCCCTCTGTTCTCAGCCTTTATGCTAAGCTAAGCTAACAGGCTGCTGGCGGTAGCTTCTTATTTAGTGCAAAGACATTTACTGACATGTTAAAGTGGTTGACGTCTTCTTTCTGAGGTTACACATCAGTATTATACGTCATTTGCTAAGTGCGTTTCCCCTCCACTCATTTCCATGTGCAGTGATAAACAACAACACACTCAGGATAAAATAAGACCACAGACATGTTGTGTTGAGGATACAAACTTTGGCACAGTTCCGGTATGACCCTCTCTTTTAATAAACCAGCACCACTTTTCAAACTTCCCACAGCACTACCTGCTCCGGCTCACTTTACATGTTTCCCAGACTCCTTGTTTCTTGTGTTGCCTCCTCTCTGTGTCTCTGTGAGTCCCAGCAGCCCAGCTCCACTGGCCATGTTGTCCTAGTTGCGCCTTGTCACGTTCCAGCTATCTTTACCCTGTGATTTACTTTTAGAAAGGATAATCATGGTAGAAATATTTACGGACAGCTGTTGGACTGGACTGTACTATATGCTCAGGCCAGTAACCCTATATTTTTCTTTATATATTTTGTAAATATAACCTCTAAGTAACTGAAGGTGCTGGTATTCCTTTCGCGGGGAGGACAGTTTTAAACCAACAGAGCTGGGGTGGGAGGGGGGGTTTGTGTCTCAAGGCATGAGGTGCGTTTGATTGGTTCACTTTGGTGAAAGTTCACCATGAAAAAAAAGACAGGTGAGAGACAGGTGAGAGACAGATTGCTGTGCTCTGGTGTCTTTCATCTTAGAGGTTTGAAATCTCAGTTTCAACATTCCACATGGCAGCATATACTGTATATTGTAACCTGCCTGGTCCCTGTGTGGGGCTGTTTTGTTTTCTCCACTGAACAAGCGTAGAAGTGATGATGCATGAGCACAGAGGCCAGCCAGGCTCAACACACACGCTACGTATTAAGTTGCAAATAGCTCAAGCAAATATCATGCAAACTGTTGCTGCGGTGGTTTTAGGCCGTGATTCCTGCAGGCAGGCGTAGCTGTGGGGACTGATCCCAGCTCTGCAGGTGGAGTCCTGTGAGATACATGTCAGATTGTCGGATTACGAGCTAAAGCCTCTGTCTGCTGTCTCCACAATGTCTCATCTGACAATGCAGTTGATTGAATCTCCTCTCCAGAATCTCAGCTGGTCAGCAATGAGACATGCAGGTATATACAGGTGTGTCTGGTGCTAACAGCTGGGCTCCGTGCTCTCAGGTGTCACTGCTTTGCATGGCGGGCATCATGTTTACAGTAGAATACCTTTCTGCCCTCTGTCACTGACCCGGGGTGAGCCCTCTACTCTGCCTGCTCATTTGGTTATTCAGCTTTAGTCCAAGAAGTCCAGTGAGTGGTGTGTGAGTGGTGTGTGAGTGGTGTGGTCCACATGGTTAACAGCAGGATGAGCGTCCCTGCTCACCATGACTCTAACAGCATGTCCATACAGAAAGACTCTTCTCTTCTCTGATTCAGGACCAGCATCCCTGCTACTCTCGATAATACACAGAAGAAGCTGTTTTGACTGGAACTACTTTCTGCCAAAGAAGTAGTGCCTGTGAACAAATAAGGGGATGTTGTGGGAATTATCCATAGTTACAGGAACACTGTTTGTAAATGTGTAAATTATTTAAATGTCATTTTTTAATTCTTGAAGCAAAACAAACCAGAGGTGGAGAGAAATCTCAGAAACAACCTGGACTACACAAACTGTCTGCACGGCTCCACCCGTTAAAGAATGGAAAAGAAAAGTCCGAAAAAATCACTTTTTTAATGTAATTTGACCTGTTAAAGTTAAAACAGTGAGCTGATTGGAGGGTTGTGATTCCACAGAGGTGTTTGTTGTTTATCAGGAATAGTTTAGCAGATAACTGTAATAATCTTTCAGGTGTGGATACAAGCACCAAAATTTTCATACTTATACTATATTTTTTTACTTTTAATATGTAATGTGAGAAATTCTGCATAAAGCACAATGAATTTGCAAACCATTAATTATGAATGATGCCAATAGTTCTGTTAGAGTTGACAGTCTACTTGTTTACTAAACTATAGCTCACTAGGCTAACTTGCTAGTGCTAGGCTAGTTAACAAGCTTTTTTATGAGGAACTTTTTTTTGTATTTTTGCTGCAATATACTTTCATTTCATTTTTTACACTGTACTAAATTTCTCCATCTACATTGTTAGAATGTTTGATTTGACACCTGGATTATTTATATGAGGAAATAGTGGATGAACTTATTGCAAAAAAATAACATTTCCTTGAATTTTGGAGTCGCTAACGTGAGAGTAATACCCATGGAGCATTTGTGCCAAGTTTAGCATTTGTATCCACATTTGAAAGATGAAGAAGTATGCACTTATCTGCTGAGCTAAGAGTGAATCTTTACGCACACAGTATCAGTCTGTAGTCACAGAGACGAGTGACTGGTTGTTACATGTCTATGAACTGTTGATATGTTTGGTTCTAACTCTGCTGCCTGGCGTCTGTGTTCAGGGAAAGAATTTTCTACTGAGAAGTGATGATATGATTCTGTTCTGTCTATGATTCTGAGTCCCGTGGTCTTATGATGATTTTCTATCAACTACTTTTATCAGTGGTTCTGTAGTTTTATACAGGGCCTCATAAATGTCTCACTGTATGTGCTGTGCACATGGCTAAAGTCTAACTTAAGGGAAGTTGACAATAAAATCATGATCCCCTGAATGTAAGCTGTGTTCTGTGTGTCTTTACTCAAAACCTTATCAATTAAAAAAACCTATATGTGAGTCTATTTTTACTTGAGTGTGTTCATGGCAGAGTGCAAATTGTTTTGGGAATTACAAATAGGTTTATATATCTAACAGAGAAACAGTTATTCAAATGTGCAGGTGCTTGTCATGGGATCAGGGTTACACACAGACAGTGAGCGTACTCACAGTATATGTACAGTACACATATAGGCACATGGAATCAACAACATGTGACTGGTGCTGATCTGGACATACACCCACACGGCTGTGGCTCAGGCAGTAGAGTGGGTCGCCTACTCATTGGATTGTCTGTGGTTCGATCCCCGGCCTCTCCAGTCCACGTGTCAAAATCCCCTATGACAAGATACTGAACCCCAAAAATTCCCCCCAAGCTATCAATGAATCTGGTTGTAGTGTAAAAGCACTTTGACTAGTTGATAAGACTAGAGAAGTACTGTACTCACCTTTAATCTGCACACATTTTATATTTTAGATTGTCCAAAATCCCAAGTTTCTCAAGTTTGAGAGCTTCACAGCATTTACAGCTTGTGACACAGTTGTTTTCCTGGTGATCTTTAGACAGGCTCCTCATGAGTTCAACATGTAGTGACAGTGTCCGACAGAGATTTAATTTACTGCTCACATAAAAGACAAGTTATGGCCCAGAACACTTGAACCAAGCAGTAGTTCACAGAAGCTTCCACCGACAAAATCAGCTCAGTAATTATAAACTCAAACTGTGCATCCAGACACTGTTCAAACACACAGAACATCAGTTAAAATTCTAGATAAGATCCAAAGTTTCCACAGACAGCAGATCTGTCAGGATGAATTCTGATGGGAATGTGTATAAAAAGTATAGATTTTCCACCAAATTTAAACGTAAATGTGCAGTCAACTCAGCCAATGAAAACACCTGTATAAACATCTGCCAGTTTGGAGTACACTGTAAAAATCTCGAGTCTCCATATATTTGACAGAAAACCTGAGTTATAACCTGGGGACATACGAGCATATGTATCGCACACACACACACACACACACACACACACACACATATATATATACATGATAGACATTCATGTTCCCCTCAGGATGAACCTTAATACATTTGGTGATCCTGGAGCAGCTGAAGCACGTCAACATGTTAACTGATTGAAATACCTGCAAAAGTAATGACATATCTATCAGCCTCATTAGCATGCTAACTTGCTAAAGTAAGGTGATGAACATGATAAACATTATACCTGATGTTATATTATGCCTTGTGACTGTGTATCTGCTGCACCGTGGCCCAAAGCAGGACAGGTGTTCACATAGCTCTTCAACATATGTATTTCTGTCCCTGCATTGAGCTGCAGCCGGAGCTAAAACAGGCCTCAAAGAATGACAGAAGGACAGCTTTCTGCTCGCACAGTCCAAGGCCGGCCCGCTTTAAGGTTGTAAACTGGACTAAAGATAGAGCCCAGCCTCCTGCATCCACTTTCTTATTGTCTCCAGGCTGCACACAGTACACACAGAGGGCCAACGTCAAACACACACCTGTGGGATAAAACATCTGAGCAGCAGAGAGAGTTAACAATGACGTCTGTGCCAACAGAGACCAGTGGTTTGACAGCTATATACTGGAGTCTGAGTACACACAGGTGAGGAGACACAAACACACACACACACACACACACACACACACACACACACACACACACACACACACACACACACACACACACACACATATACACACACACTGTCATAGGTCTCTTTTGGGGACCTTACATAGACATTAATTTCCTTGAGACTCTAACCTCTAACCACTAAGCCAAAAGGGGACACAATTTTTGTCTCCAATTAACTGGAGCCAGTTGCACAATACACCTTAAGTTTTCTACTTAATTATGACATTTAAGGTTTAATTTCTCATAAGCTGAGACATTTGCAGCAGTGACAGAGATTTTACAGCAATAAAATTCTACCGTTTCCATGGAGACTGTTGATTCGCTGCCATTAGCACTTGATATACCTGTCAGCAACATTAAAGAAGACACTATCTCATCCCACATTGTTTTGACAGTTAACTTAAGTTGCGAAGGGCTTTTGTGCAAATATTTGACTGACTTTAAATGATTCCTGAAGTTTAAAACTAAGATAAGGAGAAAACCTTGAATACTTAAGTGAACATTTTAAGAAGACCTTAAAGAGAAGACTTAAGGGTGTTTTGTGCAACTTTTTAATTTAAGGAGTGTGCGTGAGTGCGTGCTTGTGTGTGTGTGTGTGTGTGTGTGTGTGCGTGTGTGTGCGTGTGTGTGTGTGTGTGTGTGTGTGTGTGCGTGCGTGCGTGCGTGTGTGTGTGTGTGTGTGTGTGTGTGTGTGTGCGTGCGTGTGTGTGCGTGTGTGTGCGTGTGTGTGTGTGTGTGTGTGTGTGTGTGTGTGCAGCAGCAGGTGTGCTATCCTGCTCTCAGCAAGCACCTGATTTGCTTCTCCTTGTTTACTTTACTAAACACTGGGTTAATGAAGCAGGTGATGGTTTGAAGAGAAAACTTTTCACAGGTGATCTGATCCACAGATCTGCTGCCTGGGAGGAGAATTCAAACATAGGTTCAATTTGAAAAGATTTCCAATTAATTCAAATGGGGCCAGTCTCTTCTGTCCTCACCGCTTTCACCACAACACATACATACACACACACACACACGCACGCACGCATGCACACACACACACACACACACACAAACACACACACACACACACACACACACACACACAGCATACATAACTACTACTTCATATAAAGGAATGTGCATTTTTCTCCTCTCACACATTGTGACATCCTTCACTCAGCTGTCAGCACTAAGCCTGGTCCTGGCCAGGTGTATCACCCTGTTCCCTTAAAGAGCACATCACTGAACATCAGAGCTGTATAAAGAGAAATGATAAAAGTAGTCCTGTTGTTTAATGACAAGCAACATCACATTTCATCTGTATTTTTTATTATAGTCAGAGAAGAAGAAGAGGAACGCATTTTGGATTTTGTATCTTGACAGTTTATCTCCAATGCGGACATTTCTATGGAGTTCAATAGCTCAATTATCTGGATTTACAGTGATTTGGATGTATTTATGTATTTTTATGATGATTTAACTGATGCTCTGTGGGTTTGAACAGTGTCTGGATGCACAGTATGAGTTTATAATCAGTGAGCAGTGGGTCTGAGGAAATATCTCAAATAATATTTCTCAGAGATCATCGTCTCTCCTCTCACAGACCAAACCCTCCTCTGTCTGTCAGGGTGGGAAAACAGCAGTTATCATCTGTCTGTGTGCAGATGCTCCAGATGTTGAGCTGTAAAGTCTTTTTAAAGAGTCCCTCCCCCGCCCATCTCTCTCTTTTATCTCCTGTGTACTTGGTTGTCGTGTGTATGTGTGACTTGAGGAAATGATCTGGACTAGACTGGACTCAGCTAAGTCACATCCCGCTGACACTGTCACTATCAACACAGAAACAACACTGTTCTGTGTGTGTGTGTGTGTGTGTGTGTGTGTGTGTGTGTGTGTGTGTGTGTGTGTTTTAATGTTGCACACATTTTAAAATTCCACAAAAATCTAACAGGATTAATTGTACAAACTGCACCTTTAAGTTGTGTACATGTACATGTATGTGGACAGGGCTGAGTTTACAACCTAAGAAACACCAACAACTGAAAGCTGATGATTCGGATTTAGAGTCTTTGTTTATTCTTTCATCAGACAATTTAATTTAAATCAACATTTCACCAGCTTTACATTGTGTTTTATTTTGGAAACTTTCCTGTACAGCTGCTTGTATTTAGACCAGTGGTGGAGCTTATACAAATACTGTCTCAAGAACTGTTTTCAGGTGTTTGTACCTGACTTGAATATTTATATTTCTACATTAATATTTCTACTCCACCATAATTCAGAGGCAAATATTACACTTTTTACATTTATCTGACAGCTGTGGTTATTTTTCAGATTAAGGTTTTATATTTAAAAAATATACATAATAAGATCGTAAATTACAATAATTTTTATATTAAACCAGTGATTACTTGTGAGTCTGTGAGTCTACTTCTTATCTGTACATATTCTCTCTCTCTCTCTCTCTCTCTCTCTCTCTCTCAGTAGAATGATGCTGTCTCATCAATGAGAGAGGATCAATGATCTGATGATGTCACAGGAGACAGTTTATTGGGCTTTTATTGTGATACTTTAATTTCAGGAAGCACTTTACTGTGATAATCTAACTACAAGAAGTTCTTTTACTGTGATGACTAAGTTCATTATACATTGTTGTATTAGTATTTTTACTTAAGTAAAGGATTTGAGTACTTCCTCCACCAGTAGTTTAACCAAAACAGGTTTTATAGAGTGTAAGAGTGTATTTAACTTGGTATCATATTGAAATGTTTAAACATGGTGTGGATCAGCCTCCCCAGTCCATCCTTGTTAGAAACACTACAGATGAGACGATCCTGCTGTTGAGCTGAGGTTGTGTTTTCTTTGTGAGGCTGTTGGAGGAGTTAGTTTTTCTCCAGTTTGTCTCCCTTTCCCCAGAGTCCAATTGTAATGAGTCAACTAGAAAATTCCAGGGAAATTTTGAGTGCCACGGGGGCTACTGCCGGGATGAGTACATGATTTATTTCCAGTGTTCAAAAGTCACCCTGATCATATTCTGGTTTTGAGAAATGTCTTGATATAAAAGACTCTGATATAAAACAATGTCACATCCCTCAATCATGTATTATGTGGGAAATATCTCATATTCTGTCTTGTTTTTTTTAAATAAAACAAGAGGCAACATGTCTTCAAACTGGCATTTAAAGGGTTAAAATCCTGAAAACTAATAAACATTTGGTAGGTTTGAGCAGAACTGAAGTGGTTTAAGAGATTTATGCAAAAAAAGCAGAAAAAAATATTGATATATGATGATTTTATAGCATTTTCTTTGTGTGTCCTTTTTTGGACGCGAGGAACCCCAGAGGGTACAAAATGTGTTAACAGTGTATAATAGACCTGTAACAGTAACTGACATTAGATTTTAAAAATATGTCAAAAAAGACACTTTCTTGCAGAAATCCATACCTTCAGCTGTAACACAGCCAAAATGATCAGCAAATCAAAAAAGAAAAGTAAAGAAAATGTCCAAAAAAGGACAGAGGGACCCCTGAGGGTTAATAAATCCCACGAACCGCTATTTAAATTACCACTATTATGTTTTTTTCTGTGCTAAATTTAACATTACTGGGGAGGAAAGCAACGCGACTAGAAGTGACAGCGAGAGAGGGCTAGTAGCTTCTCCTCTCCTCTGTCTCAGCGGAGACCGTCACAACTTCATTCACTCTTTTAACAAAACAAAAAAAAAAGCAACGAAGGAAGCAGTAAATGGACTTACATATATAAGACCTAACTAAATGTCATTTAAGACCTAACATGCGGCTAATGTAAAGCTAGCAGAGCTTGGAGAGTTGGTTATCTGGTTGCTAGGCGCACACAGGCACACACACAGGTCAGGAGCTGCCGTTGCCATGGCAATGTGAAAATCTGCCCAGAATTTGGCTTCTACATGGCTTCAAAACAACTGCAAATTATGAGAAAACCGTTACTTCTTTTCATAAACCGAAAAGACCGTGCCAGACACTGAAGCCAGAAGTTTCTACAGTCTCTATTTTATTCAGATATTCCTTAAAATGAGTGAGTAAGCTCAGTGCGAAGACAAAGAGAGATTCTTTTGAAAAAAAAAAGACGATTGCATTAGGTGTCAATGAGAGTGAGACAGGTATTGCTGCCGGACTCGGCACCCCCGTTTAAATTTTGTGCAGACCCTGCCTGTCAAAGTTACATTTTATGAATCCCAACAACTATGTCTACATTTTCAGAAAGAATTATTTGTCTCCTTTTTATGGTTTGGCCGCGAGCTCGAGTTAAAAATAAAAATAAAGGTTATTTTTTACTGCTTCACGCACTCTAGCCAACTGACGCTTTCACTCTAACTTTGAAGAAAAAGTGATTTGCACTCCTCCTTTGAGTGCTCACAGTTTGAAAAGTTTACATGTTATGTAAAAACAGTTCCTATCTTTATTCCCAGTTTTTTGGGAATAACTTTGGGAAAAATTGGAATTTTAACACCAAAAGTCATAGCACCCCTTGCGGGATCAAGACGCACGTTTTGATGTATATATTACCAGGGTTTTCTCAAAGCTGCGGGACGAGTTACGCGCCGAAATTTGGTGGAAGAATAATAAACCCGAAACAGAAGATTAATCTCAGCTATTCTAGCTGTAGAGGAGTGCCTCGGAGCTGAGCACCCCTGGCACTAATAATGCATTAGAAATGCATTGGAATTTTCTTTAGAAACCCACCTTTTTTCTACAAAATTGCACCTTTTTTCTGAGTCACCCAGCTCTCTCATACCTGCACGTAGAAATGTGATTCAAACTATAAAACGGAGGAAAACTTCTGCTCTCTCAAAAAGACAGGAACTGTTTTTACATAACATGTAAACTTTTCAAACTGTGAGCACTCAAAGGAGGAGTGCAAATCACTTTTTCTTCAAAGTTAGAGTGAAAGCGTCAGTTGGCTAGAGTGCGTGAAGCAGTAAAAAATAACCTTTATTTTTATTTTTAACTCGAGCTCACGGCCAAACCGTAAAAAGGAGACAAATAATTCTTTCTGAAAATGTAGACATAGTTGTTGGGATTCATAAAATGTAACTTTGACAGGCAGGGTCTGCACAAAATTTAAACGGGGGTGCCGAGTCCGGCAGCAATACCTGTCTCACTCTCATTGACACCTAATGTAATTGTCTTTTTTTTTCAAAAGAATCTCTCTCTGTCTTCGCACTGAGCTTCCTCACTCATTTTAAGGAATATCTGAATAAAATAGAGACTGTAGAAACTTCTGGCTTCAGTGCCTGTCACGGTGTTTTCAGTTTTTGAAAAGAAGTAACGGTTTTCTCATAATTTGCAGTTGTTTTGAAGCCATGTAGAAGCCAAATTCTGTGCAGATTTTCACATTGCCATGGCAACGGCAGCTCCTGACCTGCGTGCGTGCGTGCATGTGTGCGCCTAGCAACCAGATAACCAACTCTCCAAGCTCTGCTAGCTTTACATTAGCCGCATGTTAGGTCTTAAATTACATTTAGTTAGGTCTTAAATATGTAAGTCCATTTACTGCTTCCTTCGTTGCTTTATTTTTGTTTTGTTAAAAGAGTGAATGAAGTTGGTCTATTATACACTGGTAACACATTTTGTAGCCTCTGGGGTTCCTCATGTCCAAAAAAGGACACACAAAGAAAATGATATAAAATCATCATATATCAATATTTTTTTCTGCTTTTTTTTGCATACATCTCTTAAACCACTTCAGTTCTGCTCAAACCTACCAAATGTTTATTAGTTTTCAGGATTTTAACCCTTTAAATGCCCGTTTGAAGACATGTTGCCTCTTGTTTTATTAAAAAAAACAACACAGAATATGAGATATTTCCCACATAATACATGATGGAGGGATGTGACATTGTTTTATATCAGAGTCTTTTATATCAAGACATTTCTCAAAGCCAGAATATGAGGGGTGACTTTTGAACACTGGAAATAAATCATGTACTCATCCCGGCAGTAGCCCCCGTGGCACTCAAAATTTCCCTGGAATTTTCTAGTTTCCAATCTACCATTCATCTCCAAAGTTTTTGAGAGGTTAGTTGCATTTCAACTCCAGATCTATCTTCATAACACACTTTGAATAATTCAGCAGATTCAGCAGTGCAGCAGATTCCAAGAGTCTACTCTCGATCCTCATCCTTTAATACTATATCCTATCAGCTCAACATGGATCATCTGGCATTGGAGTCCGTAGCATTGTGTATCAGTGGTTTGCCTCTTATCTCACAGACACATTTTGTACAGATTCAGAAGTGCCACTCTTGTTCATTATTTACCTCTTTTTTTGTAGCAATATCTTCCTGCACTATGGCAACCATCTTCATTGTTGTGCGGATGATACATAGCTTTATGTGTCTACTAAGTCCACTTCTATTCTCCATTCCACTCCCCTCACTGCTTGTCTCCATGATATACAATGACAAACAACAACCTGAAACTCAAAAGAAGTAAATTTAAGCTACTCCTCAGCTCTAAATCTACAATCTCAAAAAAACAATGTTTGTTCACTCCCGATTACTAAAACCACCAAACCTGTCTCCTCACAGGTTGAGAGCCTTGGTGTTATCTTGGACAGCAACGAACCAACAACAAGTGACTATGCTCCTGTTAACTCACTAAATCTGTGCATTGAATAAATTAATGAGTGGATGAGCAAAATTTCATCCAACTAAACAAAGACAAAACAGAGATAATTGTTTTTGGGTCTAAGGAAGCCTGACAGTTCGTGCACATCTCGATTCTCTTTTTTTGAAGACTAAAAACCAAGTCCGAAATCTTGGTGTTATTATTGATGCCAATTTAAATTTCCAATCAAGTCTATTACAACTAGAATCACCTCCTCATGGTTGTCTGCCTCAACAATTCAGACTAGTTTCAGCTTACATCCCTGTTTATCCAGAGTAGTATAGAATATTAAACATTTGTGTGAAATTTGGTCATAATTGCTGTGTGAAGTCTTGACTAATGCATAAGTGTTTCCTCAGGTGACATTGACCACCAAAGTCTAATCAGATTGTCCTTAAGTTCAAGTGAAATTTGAAGGGATTCTCTTGAGGAGTTCTTGAGATATTGGGTTCACAAGGCCAAAACTGTGTTTTGTGAGGTCACCATGCCCTTCACCTTTGACTTTTGACCTTTGACCACCAAAATGTAATTAGTTGAATCCTGAATGTCAGTGCCAAATTTGAAGAAGTTCAGTTTAGGCATTATTGAGATATCCTGTCCACAAGAATGGGAGGGTTGAACGGATGGTTGGACAACCAAACAAAACAATATGCCTCCAGCTCTGGCTGTCGTCGGCGCGGAGGAATAAAAATCACATCAAGTCTATTACAAAGTATTGAAAATATAGCAAGAATAAGAGGATACATGCTTAATCAAGATCTAGAAAAACAAATTCACACTTTATTACCGGTAGGTTTGACGATTGTAATAGTCTTTCTTCAGGCCTTCCTAAAAAAACACTTAGGCAGCTACAGCTCATTCAGAACACCACTGCTGGAGTTCAAACAAGACCAAGAAAGCTGAACACCAGTTCTCAAGTCTTTGCACTGGATACCAGTGTCTCAAAGACTTGACTTTCTACAAATCACTTAAAGGAACCATTTGTACGTTTTGCTATTGCTACATAGCTAGTGTTAGCATTAACAGCTGTTTACCTACCAGTCTAGGAGAAACGTTGTGTGTTTAGCATCAAACTTCATTCCTTTACTTACTAACAGCTGTCTCCTGCAGTGGAAAGCAAGTTGTTGTCGCTTCTATTTCTATTACATCTTTTCTTGAAGGTAGTATGCTAACCAGCTAGCCCCAGCCCATCAGACTTTCTGATACCGAGTCACTGAAGTGTCCAGTCTGTCTTGAAGAAGTAGCGCTGTTCATGGGGCTTATTATAACCTCTTGTTTGGTAAACACAACAATGGCTGAAGCTCTCAGCAAGACTGGTGAGTAAATAGCTGTTAATGCTAACACTGGCTATGTAGCAAGTGCAAAATTTACAAATAGCTCCTTTAATGGTTTAGGGTTTAAAGTATATCGCTGACTTGCTTCCACACTATGAACCCTCCAGAACTCTTAGGTCATCAGGGACCAGTCTGTTTAGTGTTCCTAGGATTAAAATGAAATTGGGTGAAGCTCTGTTCACTTGTTATGCTACCCAGCTAACTTCCAGAAGATTGGTTGGTGTGTTTCAACTCTGCATACTTTACAAAACAGGCTATTTAATTTTTAACTCTGTTTTTAATTGCTGCCAATAATTGCCCTCTGACTCTTCAGAAGCTCTTACTCATCTGTTTTTCAATGCAAGGTTATAGTGAGCTGTGTGTGGCACCATTTTTGGAAGATGGACACTGCTCCTTCTGTTAGTGGTAGTACGGCTCTTCGTATACTTCCTACCCACTGCTGCAGCTGTGTTCACCTCATGTTCAGTAGCCTACTATTGAACTCCCTCCATCTTTATGAAGTCTCAGAACCTGGTTTCTGACTTATTGATGCAGAGGAGCCATGTTGCATTAGACACAACGCAGGACAGAACTGAGGAAGCTGTGGTATTCCCAGGTTCTTTTATAACCTTGTTCATGTAATTAAAACACAGGTGTAATCAAAGTTGTTGCAGTGATAACAGGTAAACTGACCTTTGTTACATTGAGGTTGTACTTTTGTTTTCATATTTTCAGTGTAGTCTGTCTAAACTGTTTCTTTTTAATTATATGAAGGATCAAATATCCTACTTTCAACCTAAGTAAAATATTTATTGCAAGATAACACAGTTTTGAATTATTTAACATTTTAGTGATATTGCACGGTGTACTCAGTTTATATTTGTTTGTTTGTATGTTTGTTTGTTTTTGTAGTTAACTTGGAATTCAACAGTCAGAATTAAATAAGAAACAGTGTGAAAACCTCCACAGAAACTTCTCACTACAAGCCATTGGTACTCAGTTCATTTATATTCCTGATGCACTCAAGTATTCTGAAATATGGCTACATACACAGCTTCAGTCTGTTGCTATTATTGTTAGTTTTCTGTTGCCTGTCCTACACTCCTGTATGATCCAGCTTGTTGTAGTCGTGCATCAGACATAAACAGTTAAACTTTGGCATAGTTAACTTTAATAATCTCCAGATCCTACCAAGACAGAATAAAAGAATATTTCTCATTTTAATTACTCACTTGTTTGTTCTTCTGAAATTGTATTCAAGAAGACCTCTTAAAACACCACTGTTTTCGTCACCCTCTCTGCTGCTGTAACCTGGAGTGGTGCAATTTTTTATTTGAAGCATCAACACTGCCCTCTGTTGGAGAAAAGTAAGTACTAGAACTGGAACTGTTCGACCCATTCTGGTCAGAGATTATTTTGAGTGGATTACATGACCATTCTAATGGATCACAACAGATCACTTTCTATATTTACACTACAGTTTAAAATTTTGTTTGTTACATTTGTGGTGGTTCTGTACCACATATTCTTCACATTTACTTTTGTATTGTTTACTCTATGTTTTGACTTATATGTGAGTGATAAACAAGAGAAGACAGTCCTGACCTGATGAAATCAGCCTTGTTGTGTATGATCACATACTGTAGGTCAGGTGGTTGCATAGCTGAAACATCCGCTGCAAACAAAACCCCAGTTCTGTGGCCTGAAATCATCTTGCTAAATCCAAAAGATACTTTGAGCCAGCAAACAGCTCAGGCGAGCTCTGACTCACAGCATCATCAACATTATCAGGCAGTTATGCTTCTCATATGTCAGCAGGTTGACTTGGTTTGCAGCAGTCTGCTCTGCAAGGCTCAGTTCGTCAGCTGGGCTGCAGAGCCTGCAACCAAGTAAACAAACATCCACAAACAGCTCTGCAACATTTCATTTTCAGTCAAAGTGATTCATGCCACCACTGACTGCAGTGGCTACATGAAGTCCACACTCAGCCACACAGAGAAGTGTATTCATGGTCACTATTTGAAATTCACATATTGGAATCATAAAACCGTTTAAGTAATAATAATAATAGTAATAATATAAGTAATAAAACAACCAGAATCTAAATCTGAAGACAGTCGGTTGCTGTGTTTATTTACCAGAATCCAACACATGATGTATGGAGTATGGAGTCATAGCAGTGCCATAAAAAAAGAATAAATCTGTAAAACAATAAGAAAATAAATATGGAAATATAAAAGGAACAAATAAAGGAATAAGTAAGCTGCTTTTGTTTTTCCCCTATTGCTTTTGCTACTCCTTGAAGGGCCAAGCTGTCCATCAATTGGCTTTGGGAGGGCTTTCCTGCCCGGGTTGAGTAGTGCTTTCCTGCACACATGAATTCAGCTTCAGAGAGCAACAGGAAATAAATATGGACTGCACATGCACTGTGTGCACAGTGTTCCCTCCCCAACTCAGATTCAAACTGCCACCACATTCAGGCCACATCACACACTGCCTGCCATGTGTGTGTGTGGTGGCTGTCTCGGTTTTCCTAACCAGTGTTAACAGGTTAGAGCAGCGATGCTGCCTGAGATTCTGTGTCACTCCTGTCTTTCATGTGTGACGAGTGCAGTTCTCAGCCAAAATAAACAGGCAAAACATCTGTCATATTGATAGCAACATTACATAAAACTGACACCTTTTACTATAGTTGCTGTATCTGAATAGATCACAGACATGAGAAAATTATAAAACTTTTTTTCATCTATTTTGTTAACCATTTTAGTACGTGGACGCCACACACAACACAGGCAGTATGTCCTGGGTGTCATACTGCAAGTCTGTGTGTACTTCCTGTTGTCCACGCTAAAAGTTCCCATCAAAGCTGAATTCATGTTTGCAGGAATCAACTACTTGGCCTGGTCAGGAAAGCCCGCCCAAACCCAGTTGATTGACAGCTTGGCCCTTCAAGGAGTAGCAAAAGCAATAGGATAAAAAGCAAAAGCAATGGGAGGAAAAAAAAAGCAAAATGAAAAAGCATTTTTTAAATTTTTGATGTTGCTCTTTATATTTCCACATTTTTTTAACGTACTTATTACTTATTTATTTATTCCTTTATTTATTCTTTGCAATATTTTCTCATTATTTCTTTTTTATGACTCCATACATTTCAACCTCCACCTTCTCCACCTCTTCTTTTCTCTCCCATGTCTTCTATGCTCATTTAAACTACGTCCACACTGAGTGTGTCTGTGAATGTGAACTGGGCTTTTTTTGGTTTTTTGTTTGCTCCTCTGTTCATCTGTTTTTCTGCAAAGCATTTTGGATCAACTGTTGTGTTTGAGCAGTAAATAAATAAAGTTGACTTGACTTTTAGTGTCCTCCGCACTGTCAAGACTAATTCATATTCTACACTGCCACCAAGTGACAGAAGCTGTGAGTACAGTTTAAGCAAACGTGAAGGCCTTCAGATGTTGGGTCTGAGCTCTACCTCATGAGCTGGACACCAAATATGTTGGATTTCAGTTGTTTATCAATTTATTGACTATCATAAATTAAGAAAATATGAATATTAAAAATATTAATATTAAATAATAACTTCAAAATGAATTAAAGTTCACGGGGTACCAGCCTAAACTAATAGGCAAAATAGCCAATATGGTTTTAGTCTCGATTTAATACCAATAATCTGGAACTCTGATTAACCATTAGCTTACTAACTATAAATTATTATATATGTTGATATATATATATATATTAACAGTAAGTTAAAGTTGAAGGATTGGAATTCTACCGAGTAGAGGTTGGCAATATTCACGCTTGTGCAACATTAAACACACCAGTAGTTACTTAAAGGCATTTATTTACAATGGAGCAGAGCAAAACACACTGTCTAATCTAGTAAATACAGGTGTGTGTGTGTGTGTGTGTGTGTGTGTGTGTGTGTGTCTGTGTGTGTGTGTCTGTGTGTGTGTGTCTGTGGGGACACAGACAAAGGCAAGATGGCCGATTCAAAGTGGTCACTGTGACCACATGACCTGAACAAAGAAGACTACACAAGATGGCGGTAAACAAAGAAACTACTCAAAATGGCCGCTGAGACCACCTAGAGTGTGTGAGAGGGAAGGTGTGTTTCTTTGTTAGCCAAGCTCATGTAATCTAAAGGTACCAGGTTAGAGGGGGGAGGTTAGCTTCATGCAGGTTCTAGAACTGAGACGTACTGTTATGTGTGTGAACATACGAGTACTCGATTAACTGTATGACTGACCACGACCTAAGCAAACATTACAACAACAAGACATCAATCAACATGCTGTGCTACTCTGTGCTGGGAGAGGTTAGGCCCAGTCAGTTAACATTACCCAGTCCTTGGAACAAGCAAAGAGGTCCTTTCCAGTGTTGGTGTAAAGTCCACTGAGTTGGGAGGTTTCCTGGTGGAGTAAAGTCCTGTCTGGCTGTGTTGCTTTGCTGTTATCTACTTTGTTCTCCTCACAGAGTTAGCTGTTCCATGCTAACTCTGCTACGATTCCTGTTGCTTGGAAAATCAGCTGGCCTTGTGTCGTAGCTGCTGATTCTGAAGAGGATTTGCTTCACTCACAGTTAATCCGAAGCAGGTCGCTGCTGTTGAGGAGAAGAGTGTTTGCAGGCTGCTGGTAGCAGGCCGGCGAGAGAGCTGGTTTCTCAGGTAGCAGAGCTGACCTGGGCTGGGGCCTTGTTGCCCTTTGAAGAACCGAGAGGAGAGAGCAGGAGCTGCTCTCCAGAGCAAGCCAAGAAGGGAAGAGAGAGAGAAGAGGTCTAAAGGACTGGTTTTGTTTGGTGACACCCTTGGGGGTCACATGTCACACGTTGACCATGGCTGGCCAGTGGGGTCCGTGGGGGGAAGGGTCGTCCCCAGGTGTGAACGGTGAGGAACTGTGGAGTGTGAGTTCCTTTGTCCAGTGGAGCAAAGAAACATTTGGTCTATAGAATTATTGAGTCCCAACACAGATATCAACCTACAAAAAAAAACACTTGTCAAATTGCCACAACACACAGGCAGTGACACCATCTTCCCTCAGAGAGGATCAATCTGCAATCCAAAAACTTTCCAGACGATAAGGCTGTGAAATCTGGGCCGGGGTTGCATGTTGGTGAATGATGATGAGCGATGTTTGCTCTCCATTACACTTTAACTTTTAGGCTGAGCAGCGGAAGCACAGGCCAGAACGTGATAAGAGCGGAAAGAAGTCTGTCATTTGAATGCACAGTGACCCAGTCTCACAGCTTGGCTGGAATCAGACCAATCTGTAGACTTTACCCTGTCCACAAATAAAAAACGTGCAATTTCACAGAGTACATTTGGTAGAACTTTATGTAACATAATTATGCAACATGATCATGAATGTAAGACACATGTAGTCTATAGGCAGCAGCCAAGGTTTACTGGACTGGAACGGATCCTTCTGCTCTCAACCTAAACTCACAACAACAAAAACAACAACTAGTCAAATCAAGTCCGTTTTATATTCTGTAGATCCAAATCACAACAACAAAAACAACAACTAGTTGAATCAAATCAGTTTTGTATACTGTAAATCCAAATCACAACAAGAGTTATATCAAGGCTCCTTTCAAACAGAGCAGGTATAGACCTTTTCTTTATAATATTATTCACAGATGAACAACAATTCCCACAACTACTGCTCCCTCTGCAAAGACTCACTCTGCTGCAGCTGTTAGCCTTCTACTGTCACTGCTGTTACTACTACTACTACTGCTGTCACTTCTGTTACTACTACTACTACTACTGTCACTGGTGTTACTACTACTACTACTACTGTCACTGTTGTTAGTGCTACTACTGCTGTCACTGCTGTTAGTGCTACTACTACTGTCACTGCTGTTAGTACTACTGCTACTACTGTCACTGTTGTTAGTGCTACTACTACTGTCACTTCTGTTACTACTACTACTACTACTGTCACTGTTGTTAGTGCTACTACTACTGTCACTGCTGTTAGTGCTACTACTACTGTCACTGCTGTTAGTACTACTGCTACTACTGTCACTGCTGTTAGTGCTACTACTACTGTCACTGCTGTTAGTGCTACTACTACTGTCACTGCTGTTACTACTACTACTACTACTGTCACTGTTGTTAGTGCTACTACTACTGTCACTGCTGTTAGTGCTACTACTACTGTCACTGCTGTTAGTACTACTACTACTACTGTCACTGCTGTTAGTGCTACTACTACTGTCACTGCTGTTAGTACTACTGCTACTGTCACTGCTGTTAGTGCTACTACTGCTGTCACTGCTGTTAGTACTACTGCTACTACTGTCACTGCTGTTAGTACTACTGTTACTGTCACTGCTGTTAGTGCTACTACTGCTGTCACTGCTGTTAGTGCTACTACTACTACTGTCACTGCTGTTAGTACTACTGCTACTACTGTCACTGCTGTTAGTGCTACTGTTACTGTCACTGCTGTTAGTGCTACTACTGCTGTCACTGCTGTTAGTGCTACTACTACTGTCACTGCTGTTAGTACTACTGCTACTACTGTCACTGTTGTTAGTGCTACTACTACTGTCACTGCTGTTAGTGCTACTACTACTGTCACTGCTGTTAGTACTACTGCTACTACTGTCACTGTTGTTAGTGCTACTACTGCTGTCACTGCTGTTAGTGCTACTACTACTGCTGTCACTGCTGTTAGTGCTACTACTGCTGTCACTGTTGTTAGTGCTACTACTGCTGTCACTGCTGTTAGTACTACTGCTACTGCTGTCACTGTTGTTAGTACTACTGTTACTACTGTCACTGCTGTTAGTACTACTGCTACTACTGTCACTGTTGTTAGTGCTACTACTACTGTCACTGCTGTTAGTACTACTGTTACTACTGTCACTGCTGTTAGTACTACTGCTACTACTGTCACTGCTGTTAGTGCTACTGTTACTGTCACTGCTGTTAGTGCTACTACTACTACTGTTACTACTGTTAGTGCTACTACTACTACTACTGTTACTACTGTTAGTGCTACTACTACTACTACTGTCACTGCTGTTACTACTACTACTACTGTTACTGTCACTGCTGTTAATACTACTACTACTACTGTTACTACTGTTAGGACTACTACTACTACTACTGTTACTGTCACTGCTGTTAGGACTACTGTTACTAATGTTAGTACTACTACTACTACTACTAATGTTACTACTGTTAGTACTACTACTACTAGTGTCACTAATGTTAGTATTACTACTACTGCTTTACTACTGTTACATTCAGATCCTTTCGTAAACTAAAGTGATCAAAACTAGAATGTAAAGATAAGATACAGCTTTAAAACATTAGATATATCATGTAGTAACATTGAACATGTAGGTACATGATATATCTACTTTTAAAAGTATGTTATTACCAAAATGTACTTCAAAGTGACTGTGGATGGTGGTGTGACTGGTAGACCAGTGGTTCCCAACCTTTTCTAACTCATGGCCCACTTGAAAATGTTGGTAGCCCACTTCCAACACAATGACAATATGGAGGCTAAATGGATGGATGTAATCTGTTATCAGACTGAGATAGTAAACATAGTCTTATCACATTGAAATGCCTGAGACAGAACTATGAAACTGAATTTTTACACATTTTTAATGTTGTTAAAGATCATTTCTTTTTAAAACATTTAAATATATAATTAGATTTTTTTTTTATATTACACTTTTTTTCACCAAAATCGCACTGTTTTGCTAATGACTTGGGAACCACTGTGTTATAAATGATAATAATAATAATAATAATAACAACAACTACAACAACAACAACAATAATAATAATCATCATCATAATCATTATCATAATCATAATAATACTTCAAATATAAATAAAAACTACAGCATTATGGGGAATGATGATGGTCCTGCTGTATGAACAGTAGGATAATAGTAGCAGTACAGTTGTTGTAATCTCCACTAAACATGGTGCATATTTGTGTCTGTTTTTGATTTGACCGCTGGAGAGCAGCCCACTGGAGGATGTGGTGTGTCTGTACTGGTGAGTTAGGGGGAGGGCAGGTGTTATTCTGTGGTTAGATATTTGTGCCCCTCAGAAAACTGCAGGAGTCTTGCTGTGTGGTGGAAGAATCTCAGCAGATGTGTGCAGCTGTGACTGAGGTTCGCACAGATACAGCAGGGGCTCTGGTCGGGGCTCTGGTTGGGGGCCAACGGAGAGCTATGATTCCGTTGGATGTCATGCAGGGGTGTGTTGTGGTGCGCTTCTGGGAACTGGATTTGGGAAGGAGGGTTATCTGCAGCTGATAAGGGCCATATTTAAAGGGATGGGTTAGGATGGGACTGCTTCACTTCACACAGCTGCAAGGAGCGGGAACACAGCGCGCGCGGACGATTGGATGAATCATGCTTCTGCTCACAGTATACGTTGTCAATGCATTTTTTGCTGCTGCAGTTGTTTGCATGCCTCTATCGGACCAGGGGCCCCACATCGACCACGGCTGGACCCAGGTGGTCCGGCTCAGGCACCTGTACGCCGCCAGGCCGGGACTTCACCTTCTGATCAGTGGGGATGGACAGATCCACGGCTCCACGGTCCAGACTCTGCACAGTAAGTAAAGCCCTTTAAACATGGACTTCACCAGCTGTACACTGTGATGCTAGTTGGAGGGACTCTTGATTCTGATGGGTGTTTGAACTGCAGGTTTGCTGGAGATCCGTCCTGTGGACCCGGGCTGTGTTGCCATCAGAGGAGTAGCCACCGCACGGTTTCTCTGCATAGAAGGAGACGGATCTCTGTACTCATCGGTAAGGATCCAGGTCCTGACACCTGCTGCCAGATCATGTCTGACCCTGGTCTGAATAATGACAGAAAATCACTTTCACCTCCACATGTAGGCTACTTGTCTTAAATGCCAAGTGAAGTAAAAACAGCAGAATGATAATAATCAGATTAGCTATTAACCACATTATTAATATTATCTCATAGTAAAATGTACAACCCCAAATCAGAATTTTGGTGACATTTATGGTCAGAAAGAAAAAAACACTCCGAAATATGCAACTGCTTTCAAATTAGAATAACTTCACCAAGACCACTAACTGTGACTGAACAGACATGTGACAACACACAACACAACACAACTCAACACAACACAACACAACACAACACAACACAACACAACACAACACAACACAACACAACACAACACAACACACAACACAACACAACACAACACAACACAACACAACACAACACAACACAACTCAACACAACACAACACAACACAACACAACACAACACAACACAACACAACACAACACAACTCAACACAACAACACAACTCAACACAACAACACAACACAACTCAACACAACACAACTCAACACAACTCAACACAACACAACTCAACACAACACAACACAACTCAACACAACACAACTCAACACAACACAACTCAACACAACACAACACAACTCAACACAACACAACTCAACACAACACAACACAACTCAACTCAACACAACACAACACAACACAACACAACTCAACACAAAACAAAACAACACAACTCAACACAACACAACTCAACACAACACAACTCAACACAACTCAACACAACACAACTCAACACAACTCAACACAACACAACTCAACACAACTCAACACAACACAACACAACACAACACAACACAACACAACACAACTCAACACAACTCAACACAACTCAACACAACACAACACAACACAACACAACTCAACACAACACAACACAACACAACACAACACAACACAACTCAACACAACAACACAACACAACACAACACAACACAACACAACTCAACACAAAACAACACAAAGCCACAAGATATAAGTAAAAAATGTTACCTTTTATGTGAATTAAAATTTAACAGATTAAATTGATCAAACCACAGAATATATGTGACCAACCTGATCATTCTGAAGAGATTGAATTGAATAAATACTGTATATAGACTAACTTAATTTTTAATTGCTAAATTAGTCTCAGGCCTTTCAGGCCAATCAATTTCTTCAGAAAAAGGGACTCACTGTCCCAGAGCTTTTTAGCCTCTCCATATCTTTGTTCCAAATAAACAGGTTAAACTGTCTGCCTGTGACCGTATGGTCTCTGCACTGTATTTATTTACTGCAGCAGCTCACTTTCTATTATAAACTTGGTGAGAAAGTTGTGAAAATGACGGGTAATGGGGAATTTCCTACTTCCCTATACTTGGCAGTTCGATTGCTTATATATCTCAGTCCTCAACTTTCACATCACCTCCTCTCAGTGCTTCAAGTTCAGCTGATTCCTCGGCTTGACTCTGTGCTTAAAGCTAAATTAATATTTCAGCCGCACTCAGAGCTAAATTCAGCTTCTTTAATCACTTTCAGTAACTGTTTCAACTGCCACTTCAACTATATTTCACATGTTGTAACTGGGGATTTTCAGCAAGTACATTTTCTTAAAAAAATTGATCCTTTTCCAGTTTATATGATTCATACTGGTTGTTTTAAGCTCCATAGAAGATTTTATAAAAAATACAATCTGACCACTAAACTAAACTAGAATGACTCTCAGTAGTCTGCATACCTCTGCCAAGGCCAAAGCACTCTACACCTCTTTGTTCAGAGTTTTATTTTATTTAACACATACAGCTGCATGGCTTATTACCTGCAGTGTGAAGTGATGACATCAGCATTATACAGTTCTATATGAACTGTCTTACTGCTGTTCGGAACTGCTATTGTTATTGTGTAATTTTAGTACTTGAATATTGATGTATTCATTCCTTCCTTCGTTAGTACAATGTAATGCACATTCAGCATTTTCTTTCACCAGATCTGGATTATTATCTGGATCTGTTCCTTCAACCAGATCGACACCAAAATCTCTCCACTGCTCCAGGCCCCATCACTCCACCGAGTTCGGTGCAAATCAGTTCAGGACTTTTTGTGTAATCCTGCAGATAAACACTAAGTGTAAAACAAAGTCATAATCTGTGATCTCTTGATAAACTGAACATTTTAAAACTGTTTCTCCCAGATGGACAGACTTCATCTAGAATCATCCAGAGAGATTTCTGTAGACCCTGTTGACCTGACGTCCGCTGCTGCTTTAAATATGTTGGTCGTCAGCTTCCATGTTCAGAAAACATTGTAGTCAGTCATTCATTCAAACAGTCGGCTGGTTCATCAACCTTTGTCCAGTGTGGTGCAGGGTAGGATGTGTTTGCAAAGTGAAAAACCTGAATGAAAAGATCCAGCAGCAGCAACAACAACCTTGGCCTCTGGCTGGTTCTCTTTGGCCAAAGTCAACAGCCATCGAAGAACTTGCAGCAACATTTACGTGTTTTTTTTGATAAAAGCAGATTTTTATCTAAAAACACCATTCATGCGATTTATGTTGGAAAACACAGGGAATAAAACAGTAATAAGTCATCTAGCAACAACTTAAAGCTAATAATTGAGTTTTTTTCTTAGACAATGGCCAAACTAACCTGCGAGGAGAACCTGGGGCAACAATTAGCTGCTGGGCCCTCATTAATCCTCCGTTGTTTACCCCTCATTGTGCAATATGTGCACAGGCCTCCTGTGCTGAAATATTACAGGCTGGACGTTTATAGGGTTGTTATTACATTTTTGGGCTGCAACTAGCACCTCACTGCTGCTCATTTTCTTTATATGCAAAACCCCAAAATAACCATATTACAATCCTCTGGAGCTTCAACCAAAATAGTTACAGATTAATTTTCTGTTCTGTTTTTACTGCTTCACAAATGACTGTAATGTAGGAATATGCAATATAATATATAATATAATACATCAGGTGAAAATAATGCAGGTCTATGGAACTACGATGTAAATAACATCCCAGAGATTTCTGATTTTTCAAACGTCAATCATGCCTCGCCATGCCAGTAGCTGCCGGTCGCCTCTGAGCTGCTCAGTCAATTAAATGGTTCATTAGTAAAGATGAAAAGACAGAAAACATCCTTTCATTCATCATTCACTCCTCTGACAGTCTCTTTATCTGTGATGCTTTTACACAGAAACATGACAGAGTCAGTCTGTTACTGCTGGAAATGAAAGCTAGCTTAGCTATGTTTTCATAGCCTAGCCTGTTAGCTTAACTTGACCTCTGCCTGCCCTGCAACTTCTCCTCTGAATGGATGTTTCCAATGTGGCTTCATTCATTGACACAAGTCAGTAAATGAAATCATTCAAAACACAAACTACTTGTGTTCGCTCACCTGCTGTTTAATGGTAGGCTAATACTTAGGACCTGCTACATCCATGGTATGATCTAATATCATTGATCATGTAATCATAGTTGACTGATCTATTTGAACTTGTCACCATGAGAACAGCCGCAACGTAATGGTGCGCATGCTTACATCATAGGTTTGCTCTGGTACTTGCATTGGTTAACACAGAAATGCCGGTCTCAGCCACGGGTCGTTCCATTCTTCTCTAATAGGGGTGTTAAATAGGAAGTGATATTTGACTTTTGCTGTTCCAAGCTGTATACAGTATTTCATGGAGTTCACAACTTTAAATATTAAATATGACTTCACCTTACAGTGATAGTTTGGGTTATTTGACAGGGTTGTTTGAGGTACCGATCCATAGTCAGCATCATAGGCGCCAAAACTGATTGTACGCCTGAGCGCCCATGGAGAATGCCCAGCACCCATGAGCAGGAGCTGTCATGGTCAAATTTACATTGATTTGATAACAAAAGGTTGGTGTTAGGTTGGATCAGCTGGAGAGACTAAGCTGTTGTGGTTGATTGGCTGTCAGGCCCCTGCCCCTAACTATAACCACCAATCACAGAGCGCCCCTCTGATTGATCCTATCTAATATTTACCATGCTGCACATGACCCACACACACTGTGCATGCACAGGATAGCGCTATCCTTCCGTTTCATTTTTCGTAAGTTCCACTTTTCATTTGTGTCTTACACACAACCAAACGCTTTAATGTTGTCTAAACACAGAATCAAGAATGTTATTTGTGTTAAGTGTTTGGTCAGTAATTCAGTATCACAAAAAGGTTATTTGTGGGAAATCATGTTTTACATGTGAGTGTCTCTCCATGTGTTCCAGCACACCTACAGCAGAGATGACTGCAGCTTCAGAGAGCAGATCTTACCAGACGGGTACAACATCTACATCTCTGACAGACACGGAGCCCTGCTCAGTCTGGGAAACCAGCGGCAACGGCTGCAGGGTCGAGACCGAGGTGTCCCAGCTTTGGCTCAGTTCCTCCCCAGGATCAGCACCCTGGATCAGACCTCATCCTCTGGACTAGACATCCCTGACCAGCCGAGGCAGAGTGCGGCACAAACAGAAGAACCTGTGGACACGATGGACTCCTTTGGAAAGCTGTCTCAGATCATCCACAGTCCCAGCTTTCACAAGAGATGAGGCAGCAGCTCTCAGACACCTGTAAACAGATGTGTCCTGGGGTGTTCTGCTTCATTTGCGACCCAGCACGCCTCCCTGCATGCTGCAGCGCCAGGGACTGACTGCCTGTCCAGCCTGCACCAGGAAAGGCTGCTGTGAATCCTGCCAGCACAGTCCAGTCAGATACGACTGAACAGAACACAAGTCCAGAGTCGCACAGAGCGGAGAACAACAGCTGTACTCAGTACAATACTCCACCCTGGCCTTTTCAGTAACAACTTTTATATCTTCTGCAACCAGTCCTCCATCTAAACACCCATAGGTGGTTGAGCCCACCCTCTGATACGACCCAGAGATAAACCACAGATAAACTGTTCAAAATGACTAACTAACCGTTTTATGATGCTGTGGTAAATGTTACAGCTTGGTTAGGTTTAGGGAAATATTGTGCTTTGGGTTAAAATCAATACTTTGTTAAAGTTAGTGGACCCCGTTGTCATGGTTACAATACTAAACACGTTAAGGTTAAAATTATAGAGTGATCGTGGTCGTGATTAAAAGAAACAATGATGACGGTCAGTTCGAAATGGGAAATGAACAGAGGTCAAATGTTTCATTAATCAATCAATCCATCCATCTTTGTCGCTCTCACATCACCTGACTTCCTCTTTTGTGCCACTAGAAGGCACGCACACATCAGCCTGATGTCACTTAACAATACGACGTAACTATGGTTCAAAATAAGCTGCTGCACAAACAACCTATGGGAGGACAATCTCATTTTACTCGTCATTCCTCCGTGAAAAAAGGGTCACAGGGAGGAATGTGTTTGACACCCTGGTTTGTTTGGGATAAAGAGAAAATGATCATAGAGCAGCACTTAGAGAAACTGGGGGAATATTAGTGACACCTGTCGTAGCAAGTGTAGACCCATATGTACATATATTGAATTTCTATATATGACATATATGTACATATAAAAGTGCATATGTAAAAAAATATGTGAAACCCTAGAAATGGGAATAATTTTATGTATTGACATATATGTCCAGCCCATGCAAATATTTATGTTTATAGGTATGCTTATATAGTAGACATATATTATGTAAATATATATCCACCCCAAAGCCTGTCAATATATGTTAATATTATAAAAAGTGGGTTCCAAAAGTCTGAGATCACTTTCCTAGAATAGAAAGATCAGTCAAAATTAATGACGTATTAATGAGAAAAACATTTAGAAGCATATAATATTATTATATATATGTTGTTTTAATAAACTTGCATATATAAATTAAATATATATTTAATTCATTACATTGATGACATATATGGTCGCAATACCATATGAAATTCATAATACAGATATTTTTAATATATGTAATTAAACAAATTTGACTATTGGTTTGTGTCAAACCTGTATCTCCATATATCCAGAGGATTTATATATATGATGATATATATAATGATCTGTATGGGGAGCCACATGAAGGAGCAACAAGATGTGATCAGACGTCAGATATTCCTCCTGTTGTTTACCACGGACACAAAGTCTTTCTGGTGAGAACAGACAACAAGCGTTACTTTAACACAATGAGAACCTCAGGGTTTAGTGCCTGAATGAGGTGAGGCTCAGGGAACAGACATTGCTTCCTCTAGCTGAGGATCAGAATCTTGATAACATTAACTGCATTGGGATGACAACAAAATGTCTGTCTTCTTGCAGGAGTATAGCTGTTGTATTTATTAACTTATTTAAATATCCAGCAGTTTGAATGTGAATGTATTCTTATGGAATGCACCTCTGTGTTTACTGTTAACTATGTGTTGGAAATTTGGAATGAAGTCATTGTGATAAAGCCTGAAAGTAGACTCACATTGTATGTGCTGTATGTTTAGAGTAAAAAGAGAAATAAATCCACCTGGAAAGAACATTGAGGCTTTTAGTCCCATTTAGACTGGGAGAGTGATGCACTTCAGCCTCTTGTGGCTGAAATGAGTATTACAGCAACAAACACTGAATAATCCTGACAAGAAATCACTTGTTTTCACAGATAAAAAAGCTACTATTTATTTAATAAGTGGTTAATATTGTGATAATAAGGCTCCTTTTTGTTTGTCCACCTTTAAACATTTTGACTATATTCAATAAATCAGCCCCTTCTTTCCTCTGAGCTTGAGACTGGGTTCACACAAACTGACTAATGACTGATGGCTGACTATATATATATATATATATATATATATATATATATATATATATATATACTACAACTAGACTGAACCTTATACCTGCTAATCATATAATAATAACAATATTTTTGTTACCTTACGTCCCTCCTCTTTTTTAAATCTACTTAACAGTGAACTGTTTTTTAAATTGAATTCTACCAATATTACCATTCTTTTGTGCTTATCCACAAATGTAATATACGTATGTACATATACTGAATTTCGGATATGAAATATATGTACATATGAAGTATAAACATATACTTGTACATATATGTAAAAATTATATATAAAACCTTTTGGAAATTGGAAGAATTTTCATGACATATACAGTAAGTGGAGCCCATACAAATATATGTACAACGTATATCTTCATATATCCAGAGGACGTATATATGTGATAATAATACAGTATACACTTTACATATGTGGCAACATCACTCTTGATATATGACATATATTACATTCCTGTATTGATTTTAATAAACTGTAACAGTTACCATTGTGGTTCCAGGTACATACAATATAATTAATTGTAACTAATGTCTTCACACAGTTAATATTTTCTGCATGAATTATAATCCATTAATAAGAAGAACTGACTGATTGGACCACTCATCTAGACTACAATATATTCATTACAACTTATTCAATATTTCAAGTCACAGATGTTTGTTTTCCACCGCCTGGCAACCTAAATGCTGCTCATATTGATGTCTTATAACTGATCTAGTACTCATTAGTAATGATTAATTAACCACTGATACAACCATGAGTTAAAAGTCTTTATAAGTGACGCCCTGTTAGAAAGTAGCAGCATCACTTTACTGTATTTTATTCACACACAATAAAAGTCTGACCCAGGATCTGCCACACCTACTGCACCAGGAAGTGTTGAGCTCGTAACAGGAGAGGCCTCAGCACCACTCTGCTCATCAGTCACTGTGCCCCAGATAAAGGCTGAGAAATAAGTGTGAAAACTTTAGTCCGGGTCCGGGTCCTCCATGTTGTGGTGCTGGGTTTTATTCCACAGTGGGTCCCTGGTGGGAGGACTCAGAGGATGCTGCAGCTGCTGCTCTTCCTCCTCCAGCTCAGACCTTAAACTTTTGGTCAAACTCTGCTGTGACGTCACGGCTGAAGTTTTAACGTCGGATGCCTGAGATGAGGCTCAGCGTTGCTCCTCCTCGACAGATTGAAGAGTGTGAAGGCGCTTCAACCGGAAACCAAACTTTTTTCTTCGAACTTTTTTTTTTCTCTGAAGCAGAAGAGGAAAACGAGACGAGACCAAACTCCACAGTTCCTCATTTTCTACACTGACGTGTGCTGGGGGAAATGTGTCAGCTGCCCACCGCCACCGGAGAAGAAGAAGAGAACCGTTTGCGGCGGGGATAAAGCGACGTCGAGTGATTTCAGGCTGGTCAACTCTCACATAACGGATCCTGGTCCTTTATCATGGAAGATGTGAGTAGTGGCTTCAGCCTCTCTGTGAGCACCGCTTCGCTTTTATACCACCCTCTTCTTCTCTGCAGTCTAAACTGTAGCGTGGAGATGTTTAGTGAGGGTGAACACTTCAGTAAACTTTCACTGTGCTATTTTAAACACTCTCCAGCTCATCAGAGCACAGTCAGGGCCCGGGGAGAGAGGGAGGGTGTCGGGCTTCATGAAGCAGTCATCAGAGGAAGAAGTTAGTCGGGGGTTTACAGAGATGCCAGTGTCTCTGCTGCAGTCAGCTACAACCAGCATTACTTGGCACAGTTGCACCTGCCCACCTGTCAATCTGTCGCATCAACTTGTTGGTCAGCTTCCATAAGAAACGACTGGCGACGTGGACTGAAGCGAGAGCTGCGAACTCCGTTTAGAAATCTGCCATTTTAATGTAGCGCAACCGTGTAGGTGTAAAGACAGGACTTTAACAACAGAAATTCAGACTTCGAATAAGTCAGACGGGTCCCCTATTAAATTCGGCTCCATAATAATGCCAGTAAAGCTGTTATGTGAGTGACATTTCAGTGGGAGGTATCGGGGTATACACTAACCGAAAGGACCAGAAGGGTTTGATATGACACAAATAAAAAGTGATTTTGCACAGTGAGATTGTTAACATGTCATGTACAGGGCGGTAGAACTGTGTTAACTACTCATCATTATTATGATGAGATTTGTGGCTACGTGTAGCCTACTGACAGCTAACCTATAGTAATGTAACCTGATGAGCTGCAATTTCAATGAAAGTTTGGCGTTTTGAGGAAGCAAGTGATGAGAAAAAGGAAGTCACATACAAACTGAGTTACCTACAGTAATCAGGGAAGTACTTGCAAAGATTTTCAAGCATGCAGCACCCCACCCTTCACTGTAACAGATGGACTCTCCATCCAGAATCTGATAATCAAATGCAGCTTTTCTTCCTTTTTCTAAAACAACCCTTGAGTCCAGACTGTGTAGGCTGTAAACCATGAAACTGCCCACATCTGAACTGAGAGAATACATCCTTATAAATAAGTTTGTTGGCAAGTTGTGATCACAGTGAGCCAATCATAGCAGAGACATAATAGGAATATAGTGTTTAAGGTGTTAATCACATTAAAGAAAGTTGCTACCGGGTCATAGCACAGGTGATGGGTGGCGGAGTCTGACTGATGCCTGTCAGAGGTTGCACTTTACCTTTTGCCTGTATCACTGTTGTGTTTTGTGAACTGAAATTTGAGTCTGTATTTGTGCAGCAGGTATTAGTGGGATTTAAGACCTCTGAGTCATTATATCAGCTGAATCCCTGATGTAAACATCAGTCTAACATCTGGCAACAGCTGTCTGAAGTGGGACATCTTTTAGTTTAGTTTGTTACAACAGTATCACAGTGACTTTGGCATTTCTCTTCACTCTGCAGAGGGAGGGATGACATGATGGAAACGGTTACAGTGTGTGCGCCATTATTTGTCATATGAATTATTTGCCTCTAAATGATGTCCAGTCACAGTGTGTGAGAGTGTGTGACACTGCCTGACAGCGTCATTATTCAACACTGACAACTGTAGTCTGTGAGGCTAGATGTAGTCTGTGGATGTTGTTATTAAAGTCGCACTGAAATTGAGATTTATTTTTGCTTAGAAACCACCATCGTTATCATTAGAGTTTTGTTAATCATGCATGTTGGGCAGAGACATAAACTTGTTTGTAATATCTCTCCAGCTTATGGGCAGGCAATGTAAAGGAACAGAGGTAAACTGCAGTACCCGTGTAGGTTTTTTGAATGAAGCCTGTATTAATGTTCACAGGTAATTATGGCTGAATGATATGCAAAAAAATCATATTGCAATTATTTTGGCAGATATTGCGATGAGTCACAATTTCAGTAGGAATCATTATTTTTGCATTTTCACTTTCACAGAAAATTTTGAAAAATGATGATGTAATTTTTGTTGGAGCTTGTACCAAACAAACATGTTCCTTTACATCTGGAGTGGGGATGCCACAATCATGTTTTTTTGCGGTCTATGGGTTGATACCAATCATCTTTGTCATGCATTGCAGATGGCAGTTATATCAGTCTCACACCGACATGTTTTGTTTTCGTGGCCTGGCGTTCGTCAGCACAGTGGACAAGGTGGGAGGCGGGACTACACTACACAGCACACAGTGCTTCTGTCAGCCGCAGACACCAGAGCATTAACCATAGGTGATCGCTTTTAAGATGATCGGTGACTAGAAGCATTCAAAGCAATCAATCGGAGCATCTGTAGTCTGGAAGCCCGGAGCAGAGAAAGACCATATTTGCAAATATTTTTTTATCCCATTATATCAAGATAACAAGGCTCGTTATCCAGAGACAAAAAACTATTATCTTTTATTATTTTTGTTATCCCTAGATAATGAGATATTATCCTATTATCTTGAGATAACAAAGCTTGTTTTATCATTATAATGACTTTGTTAATTAGAGATAAGATGCAGATGGAATCTTGTAGTGCTGTAAAGTGGAAATGTCAGGACAGCGCACTGATCAACGGATCAGAGAATATTTCAATCAGGGGCAGAACTCAAACTGTGTCTTTTCATATAAGATAATTTTCAGATCAGCCCTCAGCTAACGAGTTACTAAGGATTGTTGCTAAGGAGGAGTGTTATTGAGACTTAATGTATGAGGTTCAATCAATATCATTTTCTCCTGATAACATCTTGTTATCTCGGGATAACAAGCTCTGTTATTGTGAGATAACGGATAAAAAAATTGAATAAAAAATTGAATATGGCCTCTCTCGGTTTCCGTACTGTAGCATCACAATGCTTATGGTGCCAACGATGCGCAACAATGTTGTGACATATTTTACCTTTATCAAAAACAAAGGAAGCCCCTGTGATTTGGAAACTGCACTTGGCCATATTGTGATTTTGATTATATTTCGATTAATTGTGCAGGATTCAGGACCAAGCAGAGATAAAACATGTCCAAAAATAGACAAACGTTGACAGTAGCTGCAGTTTGTGATTTATATTTCCTGACATAAAAAGACTTCTATCGTTCTGAACCTGTTGTTTGGATGTTGTTTTCTAATATCTAAAGCCGATCTGTATCTGATGCAGGGACATGTTTCTGACTGGACAGTGTTTCAGATGAACTCCCTCTCACAGCTGCTGAGCGCTTGTCTGTTTCTTTACTTCTTTAATTTGTCGTTTCAAGCTTCACCTCCTTCATCTTTCACCTCCAACTGGTGGTGATCATATGTCTGTGAGTCATCCTTTCACTGCCATCCCACTGACCTAGAGTGCACAGTGTGACGTGTCTGCCTGACCCGTTCATCCAAGTCCAAACAGACTGCCACATTATGTGTCACGCACAAAACAATTAACCCTCTCTCATAATCGAGGCCTCTGCCTCACAATGAATGTGTCTTACTGGGGCACCGCTCATAATTTCTGGGAAAAATTCCTTTATGAAAAAGACAGAGTTCTCAATAGTGAATGCATGAGTGTCTTCATGAATGTGTGTCCTTGCAGGACAAAAGTCCTCAAAGACAGAGAGATGAGAAAAATGTTTTTTACCCATTTCAACTTGCTGCACATGGGGTTAATATAGGATGAAATATAAATACTGTTAGTGTTACTCCATAACTCTCACTCTTTATCAGTCTTAACATCAGGACATGTCTCTGTCCAGAACTGTCTCACACACATAGAGATGAAGAGCAGGAAGTAAACTGTTTTTGACACCTGGATCATTTCAACAGTGTGAATCAGCATCAAACATCAAACCTTTGCACCATTCAATCACTGAGCCTTTATTATGTTATGTGCCACTAATGAACAGTGGTTAAATAATAATAACACAGCTCAGGCTGCAACTAACAATTTCTTCCATTATCAATTAATTTGCCAATTATTTTCTCAATGAATCGAATGAATCCATCACAACGTCCCAGAGTGATGATGTTTTATTTGGCCCATAAAGTATATCATTCACTATCATCTATCTTAAAAAGAAGCAGCAGATTATCATAATTGAGAAGCATCCAACATCAACAAATTAAGTAATTGTTACAGTTTAAACACAATGAATTTGTAACTGGCTCTGTATCATCCGTCTCATGTCTGAGTGTTTATGAGGATGGTTGGTCCAGGAAATGAGACGGAGAGAAGGCCGGCCGGAAGTCGAACTGGGGATTCGACTTCTCGGATATTTGTGCCCATGTGATATGCGCCCTAACCACTCGGCTATCGGTTCACCATCAGCTCCTCCAAATTTACAATGAACTACAGTATGGACTCAGTAAATTACCTGGACCTCTGGGATGTTGTACTCTACTGTAGTAGCTGTAAATCTACTGATCGAAATGCACTCCTGCATGCAAACAGTTTGTCAGTCAGTCAGTTAACTACTCTGAAGATGATGAGTGATGTAACGAGCTATGAAAAGAACCAGCAGAAGACTGTGGAGACATTTACAGAAAGAGGCTAAAGACAGGACGGACTGAGTGATGCAGTTTCAAAACTTGAAGACAGGACTGGAGGAGACCAGCATGAGGATCAGACCTCTCCTCATGTACTGCATGTACTACATGAAGATGTTGTTTATTAGCATATGTTACAAAATGATCCACAGCTAGAATCTATTTTAACAAACCAACGATTACTTTAGGAGAGAAGGAAAGTAAAAAACAGGACTGTGACAGCTGTTACATAGACACATATATTTTATTTATACAGTTTTGCCCAGTCTGCCCTACTGTAATATAATATAATATATTAATATAATATAATATGATATAATATAATTATAAAGTATTATATTATATTATATTATTACAAAAACATTTGGAACATAAAGTACAACAATATGATATTATTAAAAAAATCTATCCCATTCTACATAAAACAAGCATTTTCCTTTATTTATCTGACGTGTCAGAACCTGAGAGTTAATGAAGCCAAAATATTTGTGTTAATGTAAACGAATGAGACCATTGAGGAGCCATATGGATGTGAGGCCGAGGCTTAAACATGTGATGTTTAATTTATTAACAGTGAGCGCACAAATGAATCAAAATGCTTTTATTAATATCCTGATCAAATCAGGTCTCAACTTCCAAAGTCTTTGACTAAACTGGTGCAACTTTGTCCTCTTCACTTATCTTATTAAGTCAAAATGATATTTGAATGTTCAGGAGTCTGAGAGATTCATGGCTCATTAAGTTTATATTATCTATTTCTATTTATGTCCAATAAAAATAGTGAAAATCATTTTCTATGTTGATGCGTTTCATTCTTCATCATTTATAACTACAGCAGTGCTAATTGCTGTTAATGGTAATCGAACATGAACATGAACAACACTGTCTGTAATGACTCCTACATCAATGCATATCATACAGTATGTGATACAACTGTGTGTTAACGACAACAGGCTCAGTTTGTTAGGATAAGAAGAATGTTGGTGTTAATGTGCAGTGATATGCGAGCAGTTATGTTCTCATGGTCATGACAGTGACATAAAAATAGATTTCCTCTGATCTGTGAAACTCCACCGCCGCCTCTGACCCTGTCATCACATCAGGTTTCTCTTTTGGCTCCGAACATGTGAACCCTCTTAAATACTGATGGTTTGTTTAAAAGATAGAAGTACAAAATTGATGCAGTCTCAGGTGTAAGTCAATTAAACTCAATCAAACTTTACTTGTACAGCACTTTTCACACAGGTTAGTGCAGTTCAAAGAGCTTCACAGACGACTGATGAGCTACAAAGAAAAGGACAAAAGACAGAAAGCTGACAATGAAATAGAAAAGCTATCGAATCAAAAAACATAAGAAAATTGATTAAAAAAAGATCAGATAGAATAGAATAAAATACAATTTACAACATAATTAAATTAAGAAAACAAAATTAAATAAAGTGACTAATGACTCAAAACCATATTTAATTAAAAGCCAGGCAGCAGGGGTTTGTTTTAAGTTCACGCTGCTCTCACATCCTCATGGAGACGGTTCCATCGGCCCAGAGCATAAAAGCAAAGGTTTTAGTCCGACTAAGAGACTTGTGTCCGAGGACCGGAGGAGCCACACTGGTTCATATAGCGGAAGCATGTGGGACATGTCTACTGAGCAAGTGCTTTAAAAAAAAAAAGTAAATGAATTTTAGAATCACTACAGAAGCTGATAGGAAACCAATGCAGGGACTTTAAAATAGGTGTGATGTGTTCTCTCCTTCTGGTCCTGGTCAGGACTCAGGCAGCAGATTCTGAATCAGCTGAAGCTGGTTTTTAACGTTTTTGTGTAGACCAGATAGGAGAGCATTACAGTAGTCAGGTCTGCCGGATATAAAAGCACGAATCGGTTTCTCAGAGTCACTCAGACAGAGAAACACTCGCACTTTAGAAATATTTTTCAGATGGTAAAAAAGCAGATTTGGATCCAAGCCCTACATGAGATTTAAAGTTTAGCTCTGAATCATAAGATCAGCCCAAGGTTTTAATTTAATGAAATTTTTATGTCTAACTCTGAGAATCTTCATCTGACAGTGAAGTAGAGAAGATAATGGATGGTAGATTTCATTTATGTCAGTGGCTTTATCCTATTGTTAGCAAACACATTCGAGCTCTCAGTTCCGCTGTTGTTCTGTGGTGTGATATTTAGGACGGAGGCCTTTCTGTGAGCAGGAAGGTTTCATGGTGTCTCTGTGCAATGATTGACTTGTGAATGAGGCTGGATCTGTTGTAGGGCGTTGACAGCTCTGTCATTTATTGAGGCACATTTGGCTGTGACAACAATGTCATCAACAGTGACACAATACAGGAAGTAGATCCTCATGTCTTTAGTCTGTCTTCTCTGAGCAGTGACGGGTTAGTGGGGTAAAGTGTGAGCTGCGCTGAAGCTTGTGGTGAGTTCAAGCTGGGCAGGTCAGCGTGAAAATCAATGAATGCCAGATGCTCCCTGACCTAAAACTTCATCAGAAACACATGTGCTGAGGTGTGTCTCCTCCACACTGTGCTCTCTTCACTCTTCCTCCACTTGTCATTTTATAACCGTTTGTCTCTGCAAATTATTTTAATCTGCGCAATGTTGGGTGACTGTTCATCCATTTCGGTGTTCACCACAGCACCGCAGATAAGACAGTTAATAGATTGCACAAACATCTGTGGGCAGCGTCGGGTAAAAGGTCTGCACTTCAGTGCAGAGCAGACTTCCTGTGTGAGTCTGAACTTACTATATAATATGACAGCGTAGAGCTGTAGTAGTCAGCTGAGGCCTGAGTAATGGAAACCTCCCGCCCCTCCTCTCCCTCTCGGCTGCAGGCGTGTGGTCAGCCCTGCACTGCTCTGAATCTTCTACCCCATCCACTTATTTCCATGTCCACCCATGTCAGAGGCATGCCAAGGCCACTGTGTGCCGGGGGGGGTTCTGGACTGCACAGTGAAGCTATGGAGAGTAGTTACACTATCATTGTATTATACAGCCGCTTTAGACTTCTTCTCGCTCTCTGCCTGCCGTGTCTTTCCTCCCTGCTTGGCCTTCCTCCCTCTGCAGCTGCTCTGCTGTTTACCGAGCTCACACACTTGCAGTTACAGTGAAAGTGGAAAAACAGTTCGATGACCTCCCACCTAATCCTAGGAAAGAAAAAAAAGATATCCTGTGGAAGTTCCTCCAACAGAAACAAAGGCTTTGGATTTTGCAGACACCTGCACTTGTCAGTATTTTAGTCACCGTGATGAAGGAGTATCAGGGTTTACACAGTGCTTACTCCACACATCTATATGCTGAGACAAGTCTTACACTTCATGGAGGCTGGCAGACGCTGTGTTGTCAGCTTGGATTCACTGCAGATACAATAGATCACAATGGCGACCCAGTTTCCACAGAGCTCCTCAGACCACCTCCTCTAACATGTTACCTACAGGCTGTCCCTGAACTCTCCAGCTGAGTTACATTTTCACATCAGCTCATGTGTATATGTGCACGCACTAATGTAAACTGTGATTTTCTGTATTTCTGGCAGAACATTAAGTGTTATTAACAGACTAAAGACTAGCAGAAGTGATTTGTGTTTCTTCTGTAGAACTGACGCGACAGTTGAATCCATTCTACTACAGTTTAGAGCAGGGCTTTTCAAATAGAATCCAAAGAGGTCCTGGAAAATCTCCTGACGCAAAGGGCCATACCAGTGCTTATATCATACTAGTAACATAGTAATCACTTCTTTTATAATAACATCTGTAATCAGTAATAACTACAGAACAGAGACCTCTCACTCCAAACTATGTTTACAGCAACTCCACAGGTTTAAGCAGAACTCGTTCGCTGTGCAGCCATAGAGCTGAACTGGTCACACGGGCACATCGTCCTAGACTTGGACTGTTTCGCTGAGAGTCTTGTAGGAACATCTCCATAGCTTTCGTTATCACATATACTTTGTAAAGAGCAACTTCTGCTTAAAATTTAGGAAGTGATTTCTCACAGTTCCCAAGACCCTGAGAGTAGAAAAAACTGTTGGTTCTTTTATAAATAATTCAAACCATTAAAACAGGAAAGGTCATGAGATATTATCATTTGATGTCTTACTAATGAGTCACTTAGAGTTTCAGTTGTTTCACTCAAACACTTACTTACTCAATATGTGGGCTGCAAAGAACAAATAACGTTACATCGTCACTGCTGCCACTGTAAAGCCACACACACTGTTTTCATTAGATGCATATACCTGAACAGAAAGTGTTTGCTCCTGTTAATTCAGATAGATAGATAGATAGATAGATAGATAGATAGATAGATAGATAGATAGATAGATAGATAGATAGATAGATAGATAGATAGATAGATAGTTATAATAGTTAAGTTATAATAAAGCACTTAATTTTACAAAATGAAATAAAAAGTGTAGTTTGGCTTTCCAGGTTTCTTGATTTTCCAACTCCAACAGTTATCCATCTGTTAAGCAGTTAACAGTTAACCAACTGTCTCAACTAAATTAATAATAAACAATCTCAACACATCTTAACAAGAGAAGCTTTAGCACATGCTCTTCTCTTTCTTTCTTTCTTATATCCCCACTTAACATCTCTCTCCTGTGTGTGTATCTCACTCACTAACTTGAGTCACAATGATTGGCTAAGTAGCGTCTGGGTCTGGGTCTGGGTCTGGGTCTGGGTCTGGATTGTGGTCTGTCTATTAGTGACCTCTGGTTAAGTGATTAGATAATTCAGATAACATGACATCACAAAGTTCCAGAAGTCCTGACGGCTGGTTTTAAGGCTTAGTTTCTGAATACGGGCTGTGTGCATTTCTCTGTGCACTGAGGCTTTGATACTTTCACAGTATTAATATAGCACAGAGGTCACTAATAGGCAGACCATGGTCTGGATCCAGACCCAGAAACCATTCTATCTGGTCCTGGACCTAAAATCTATGAATTATTGACAATTGTTACATTTTGTCGGAGTTTTTCTATTTTTACTGGTGCAGCTTCTCTAAACTTTGCAGCACTGCTCACATGACACTACTCAGCCAATCACTGTGACTCGAGTCAGTGAATGAGAGACACACACAGAAGAGATGAGATGAGAGACAGTACTCAGAGAATTGTGTGAGTAAAGTGGCACATAAGATGGAAAGAAAGAACAGGACGTGTTGAGTTTGTTTATTAGAAAAAGGGTTGAAAATGTTCAGATGTGAAAGAGTTAACAACAAAGAAGAAGTTTGTCTTTATATTTCACTTCTCTAAAATGAAGCACTTTTCTATAAGATGCTCATTTTTCAAAGACTGACTTCTACTGCCTCATTCGTTTATTGTAATTCACCCTCTCTAATCTTAACAAACTAGAATCACCTCCTCATGGTTGTTTCCTCCAACAACCAGTCAAGTATCAGGAAATATGGTCACAGTCTCTCCCTCCTGAGGTACAGTGTTGAATAATGTCCAGACGTGTGTTTGCAGAACATTATGATGTCACAGTGAAGTTGACCTCTGACCTCTTTGATATCAAACATCATCACTTCATTATTTTATCCTATTAGACATTTGTGTTCAATTATGCCATAATGAGAGTATGAATTCACAGTGACATGTACAACCAATGTGGCAAGTGGAAAAATCCCACTACTTTCATTTGTCAGTTGTTAGTTTTCCTTTCTCTTTCCCTGGAGTACAGATGGTCAGGACAGTTTTTTAATACATTGAAGAATACCTGTGGTGTATTTTCATACGTGCTAACAGAAACAGGAAGCAAAAAAGAATCACAAAACATCCAAAGACCAAGAGTCTAAATGTGTTAACGTGTGTGTGCATCAAAAATATAGATTTATATATGGATTTTTTTTTTACGTTAAATAAATTAAATGATAAATATTTTGTGAGCATTGAAAAATATTCTGTGATGTCATCAGTGACATTACACGTCAGTGATATGCACAGGGACATTACTGTGTCTCTTCACATAAAAAAGATAGCAGAGTTTTCCACAACACATTTCTGCAAATGTTTCACAATAAAAGCCTTGTTAAGAAAAGAAGGATACAGGAAGTGTTGAGTTTGTATTAACAGAATAATGCAGGGACTTTAACAGGTAATCTGGAGCACATCAAAATGAGGCTTTGTGCTAAAATGTAACATTGTAATATTATACTGATCAAACAGAGGGAACTCAGTAAAGGTTTAGAGCAACAGAGACACAAAGTGTTGCTGCTGCCAGAAAGTCTCTATGGTTGTGTCGACAGATTTTGGTTTGAAGCCATCATTGTGAGAACAACTTCAAAGGGCTGTTTGGGGGTTAAGACCTGGTTTTGGGGTTTAGGTTAGAACCAGGTTTAGGTCAGGGTTCAGGTTTGTAAACAGTTTGTTCCTTTAGGAGAGTCTCTGTCAAAGTTTACTCCGAGCACATGCAACCCCTGGTGGGCCGTGAGTACATTTGTGAAGATATCATGTTTTAAATTTAGTATGTCTCAAACTGTCTTTGAGTGACCACCAAGCCTGGTAGTCACTATTGAATATGTGTTGTTTTCAATATTAAATCAGCTCATATGTAAATTCAAACATTTATTTTGACATGGTCCGGTGGCGTAGGACCGGGTCAATTAAAAGAAAGCTGTGACATAATGGACACAGCAGATAAATGTTGAGTTTTACCAGTAATATAGTTGCCATAATTAACTCGTGGTGTGTTTGATGACATCCGGCCAGTGTTCATACGTCTCTGTTAATTTTGGATCTATTGGTTTTGGGGTGTTAGGTGGTCTGTGAGTTTTATTTTAGTGGTTGGTCTGTAAAGGACTCAGGTGACTGAACTGAACTGTAAGATCTTTAGTATCTCCTGTGAACTTTTTAAACACATTCTTTACATCTTCCTTCATACCCAGAACACAGTGACATGTTTTTCCACTGTGTAGAAAGTACCAGTAGAACACAGAAGCTCACGGCACTGTTTCATTATGAATGTTGAGTTTCAGTTCCTCTGTACAAACTAATGCGTCTGAAGCTGCAGTAAATTCTCCTCATGAAGGCTCTCATGTTCAGTTAAAGAGGTGTAGACCCAACACTGTGGAGGATGGAGTGTGTGCTGCTGTTGAGCTGTGTTACATTATACAGACGTGTTTCTGTTATTCAGCCCACCCTCACTGATGGAAATCAGGTGGACAAAAGAATAGGAACACCTGTACAAATCCACAGCTCCACACACTCCATCCTCTACAATCATCACACAGTTGAATCTACACTTCTTTAACACAACTTCAGTCAATCAATCAATCAATCAATCAATCAATCAATCAATCAATCAGACTTTATTTTTACAGTATTTATCATACAATGTATGAATGTAACAAAAAAGTGCTTTAAAAAGCAAAATAAAAGCAATAACAAAAAAACAACCCCACCCCCCGCACAAACACACACACACACACACACACACAAACAACACATAGATACACCCATTTACACACAGAACAATAGTTGACCAAGTAATAGATAAAAAAACAATAAATATTAAGACAATGATAACAGGAAGTGAAGAAACACTGAAGAATGAAAAGCAAAGATAATGATAGAGTGATAAAGATAAAGCAGACATAAGGCCAAATACTAAAGATAAAATAATAAAATGCTAAAAGAGAGGAGATGTTCGGAAGTGAGTACAACCAGAAATATAAGTAAAAATAGAATAAATAGCCAGAAATTTAAATTAAATGGAAAACAACCCAGAAAGTAATAATAGAATAAAAGGACAAACCAGTAAAACAACTTAAAATATAAAGTAAAATATAAAAAAGTAAATAAAATAAATATGACTAATGCAGAGTAAAGTTGCTGCAGTCAGAGGTGAGAGGAGATGGAAAAGGTCTGATAAGAAGTGAGAGCTGCCGTCGTTCAGCGGCCTCAGCCCGAGTCCTCTCACTCCAAACTATGTTTACAGCAACTCCACAGGTTTAAGCAGAACTCGGGGTTTTACTCGTTCGCTGTGCAGCCATAGAGCTGAACTGGTCACACGGGCACATCGTCCTAGACTTGGACTGTGTCGCTGAGAGTCTTGTAGGAACATCTCCATAGCTTTCGTTATCACATATACTTTGTAAAGAGCAACTTCTGCTTAAAATTTAGGAAGTGATTGCTCACAGTTCCCAAGACCCTGAGAGTAGATATTAATAGAAAGAAAAACTGTTTCACTCAATATGTGGGCTGCAAAGAACAAATAACGTTACATCGTCACTGCTGCCACTGTAAAGCCACACACACTGTTTTCATTAGATGCATATACCTGAACAGAAAGTGTTTGCTCCTGTTAATTCAGATAGATAGATAGATAGATAGATAGATAGATAGATAGATAGATAGATAGATAGATAGATAGATAGATAGATAGATAGATAGATAGATAGATTTATTAATCCCTGTAGGGAAATTAAAATGTCATATCTGTTGAGTTAGAATACAATAAAATACAGAAATCATGAACCAAAAAAGAACATCCACAGATCAAGAGTCTGCATGTATTAACGTGTGTGTGCATCAGAAATACATTTGTTATATGTGGATTTCTTTTTTACATTAAATAAATTAAAGAGATGCATTATAGAATCTGATTGCTGTAGGCAGAAAGGACTTTCTGTGAGCAGGTTTGTATGACTTGCTGAATGTGCTCTTAAGTTTGTCCTGAGTTCTATGGAGGGGATGGGCGACATTGTCTGAGGCAAGCCAAAGATCCTCTCTACAGAAGATACCACATTACAGGAAGCACCAATGATATGAAATGGGACACAGTTCTGGTCTCCTACGTGGGCGTTGTCCCCAGACCCCTCCCTCAAGCCAAGGCAACTTGTTAAGCAATGAAACATGTTTTATTTAAGTCTTAAAGTTTAATCCATGGTTTCACGTATAAGTAACTCAATCCAAAAATAACTCTGGTCCATCTAAACATCTGGTCATCGGTTGGCAAACGATGTCGGCAGCTGACAGATCTGGCAGGGGTATGGCACTGAGACAGAGGCAGGTCTCAAATAAAGTTAATTTTCTCTGTATCTGTTCGTCTGAAAAATTTCATTTTGATGTCAGAATGTTGTGAAGACGTGTGGTTTGTGAAAACTGGGTCCAATATTTATTTTGGTGACTATGGAGCGGAAGAATCTGTGATAATCTGTGATCTCATTCACTTCGCCCACTGGAATGAATCCACTGAGACCTGCTGCTGGTCTCCTAAAGGGGCGGGAGGTGAAGAAACCCATGTGACACAGATACAGGAAATAAACGGAAATGAAACGTCTCAGTTTCTCTACTGTCTCTGGGCGAGTTCAGGCTGCCACTAGTATGACGCCATCTTGGCCAAATCCACCCACACATGGATGTCATTCTCACTGATGTTCTGTCATGTTGTGTTGAAGTGTTTTACCTCTTCAGAGGAGCAACTTTATTGGCACATCCAGGCTACTCTGCCTTGATAACATCCGTCTCTTGTATGTGTGCTGATGACTTATACATGCACCACATGCTTCCTGTGTGTCGTGCAAATACAATAAACTACGGTGGCCCTGAGAGCTCAACGCAGCGTGTTTGAGTTGTCAAATTGATGACTAGGTTTTCGGAATTTGTTTGTGTTTAGTCTGTTTGCATGTGTTGAGCTCTCAGGGCCACCATAGTAAACAACTAAACCAGAGTCCAGCCCCAGACGAGGCCCTACACATCCTGTCCATTTAATAAAGTTTGATTGGTTTTAGCCAAAGCCCAAGATCTGTAAAAAGAGGAAAATTTGACTGATTAAACTGTAATGAATGAAGATACATTTATTTTACTTTTTTATTTTAGTATCTTGTATATTTGATTTTCCAGGAGGAGAAGGATACCAGTCTGGGATGTTCTGTCATGATTCTGCTGAGCTGCTCTTTAAAAAACTCATGTGTGATATTTGCAGCATGTTTAGGATCATTGTCACGTTGGAGAATTGCTCCTGCCAGGCTTCTTGAGACTGGCTGTCATCTTTTCGTTCAGCATTTGGGTACAAACTGTATAAATGTCATCCCCCTACAGCTTTTGTACTCATGTGCATGCACACACAGTCAGCAATGTGCAGTCACTGTCGGAGCACCAAACCTGCTGAACTCTGATCCAAACAAACTTATTTTGGTTTCATCTGAACTGCCAACACTCATCAAGCTTCTTTCCATCTTCTCTGGCAAAGTTTAATCAGCACTTTTGTAACATAAAACGCAGATTTTACAATATACTGGTAAAGTAAACTATCAACTCAATACCCTCAGTCTAGTACAGCTATACTGCGCGATATCATTTAGTAACAGTGGTAAAAATGAAAGTACCTCACACAGTAATCTGCACTCTGCTCGTACACGGCTGTGTATTTTGAGTGTGGTTTCCTTCCTCTGTGTCATTGCAGGGTGTGAAAGAGGACCCAGCCCAGTGTAAAGAGCCAAAGTTCCTGGGTAAGGCCGGCTGGGTGAAGAAAGCTCCTGGCAGACTGTTGGCGAGCTATAAGGACCGCTACATCCATGTGGAGAGGACAGAGATTGTGGTGTATGAAAATGAGGTAATTTGCACCATATTACATGATCTTTTATATTGTGTTTTCATAAAATCACAAGTTCTCCAATGTTCAGAATAAACATCTATATCAGACTGTGGCTACAAAGGAAACATACTGCTGGATAGTTGTTGACTCTGCTTCCTTTTGGGATTCATTGATATAAAATGAAAGAACAACAGAAAGAGAGGACCTGAACACACACACAAAGGCAGGATAATGCAGAGCTTTTACTGTATGAAGTAAGGTTAACAGGCTGATGGTCGACAAGCAGCTTTATCCTTTAACTGGAGTGACAGATGTTCAGTCAATGGTGCCACACTTTGTGTTGCAGGACTTGCAGAACTGCTTAGAGAGGGTTGACCTGGAAAACTATGACAAATGTCATGAATTAAAGAGCCCCTTCAAGAAGAAGCACAGGCTCATCCTGATTCGATCAGCCAAGTCTGGAAATAAGGTGAGCACACAACTTTTAATATAACTGCATAACAGCTCCAACACAACAGCAGATCAAATTACAGATATGAAGACAACCGATACTTCGGTACCAAGTTACCATGGTTACAGCTCTCTATGTTTGTTGTGTAGTCACCATGGTATAGCAGACTCCACATAGTGGAGCATTTAGATATTTCCCTCAGGAGCAGGTGGAGACCAAACACAGAGTTAAAAGAGAGGGAACACTGGACTGAGATTCATCTAGTGACACAGACATGACAAATAAATTATAGTGTTGCTCTGTATCTGGCGGATTTTTAAACAGGCAACTGTTTGCTAACATGCTAGCCATAGCGACTTTATGAGGTCATAACATGTCATCATTGTGTTTGCATCTTGTAGCCAAAATCATCAGCAAATGCAGCTCTGGAAGGTGAGCCCGGGGTTACCAGGGTTACCAGGCATCATTGAATCACAATGTCCTTGCTTTGAGGACCTTTGTTGTGTAACACCCTTCCAGCAATAAAGTGTTAAAATGCACAAAAATACTAAAAGAATGCAGCTTTGAAAAAATTGATATATAAGTGGTGAATTTTGCTGTAGTCGTGTAAATAGAGAAGACGTGAGCTTAAACTGGCCTTCACAGAGTGTGTGTGTGTGTGTGTGTGTGTGTGTGTGTGTGTGTGTGTGTGTGTGTGTGGCACTTTCCCCCTTTCCCCCCTGTGAGTCAGAGCCCTTATGTAACTGAGCCTCAAACCTTCAGCGTCTTCTGGACTCAGATTGGACTCACTGCTGCTCAGGTTCTCTGTGGTTCTGGATCTAGAACCTGTAGTGTTTTTGATTATAGTAAAACTGTACTAGCACAATTCATGGGGTCATACAGGTGAAATATGTGCTTCACATAAAAACATAAAGATGTATATCCTAATAAAACACAGGAACGAGTAAAGAATGAAAATAAAATGATAATAAAAAAGACGGATCTGTAGTATTTACACTGTGACATCTGAGTCTGTTCTGGACTACATGCCACTGAACTGAGGCTGAACCAAATGTTTTGTGAATAAAAGGAAGTAAAGAGGGAAAATGTTGCTACAAACCATTATTTTGTGAATTGAAACCTATATTTTAATACAATCCTGTGGAAGCCTATAGGGGACTATATTCAAATGATAATGTAATTCCACAATAACATTTTCATTTTCCACATATGTATGTTTTATTTGAGTGAAAATTAAAATGAAATAAACCAATTATTTTCATTCTCACATACTTGTATGGACATTCTGGGAACATATTAAAATGAAAATGGAAAAGCTGTTTGACATTTCATTTCCAAGGTCACATCCTGCTGAACAGTGGAAATTATTCAAATGTTAATTTAAATTTGAAAATGAAAATGCAATATAAACAATTTAAACTAATTTTCATTATAGGCAAGCACTCAGTGACTGTGAAAGTCAGGATCCGGTAACTTGTCTAATGTCCTAACCCCCTACAGAGAACGGTTGACCTCAGAACTGAAGACCCGCCTTGATGAGAGGTTTGACAGATTGCATTTTCATTTTCATGTTGAAGGAGCGTGGTGACATGTAAATGAAAATGCAGTAGGCTGGGGGCGCTGTTTTGCTTATTGCAATTGAATATTGTCCACTGTAGAGCAGCTTAAGACTTTGAAATTGAAATGTCAAAAGCTATTTTCATTTTCATTGTGAAAGGAAACTGCTCACCTCTGTCACAAGCATCTGCTGGCAAGATGATGTTGTTGTCAAGCTGATTTCCTGCACCAGTTAATCCACTAACATTGTCCCAGACAGATAAACTCTGCTACTCAAATGCCGTTCTCATTTTCATTGTGACCTGAATATTGCTTGCTTATAATGAAAATTAAGTTAAATTGTTCATATTGCATTTTGATGATCAAATTTACATTAACATTTGAATATTGTCCACTATTCACTTAAATAACATATACATATGTGGTAAATGAAAATGCTATTGTGGAATTACATTATCGTTTGAATTTGGTCCCCTATAGGCTTCCATACAACCCTGGTTTGTTCAACTCTGAGCTCCTGAATGTGTTGGTAGTTGGTGCTCTGTTGTGTTGTTGAGTGTGAATGAAGTGAGTGGATGTGACCAGGATGTGAAGAGCTGCTTGGCTGTCTCTGGGTTTCTCCGGGGTAACCCTGTTCAGCTCTGTGTGGCTGAATGAGGCTGGAGAGACAAAGGCAGTAGCAGCAGTAGCAGCAGTGTGTCCCACAGCCGGCCAACTATCTTTGCCTGACCACGGTTAAGATGGTCAGCCATGTTGGAAGAGGCAGAGTGTCAGAGGAAATCAGGGATGTTACTGACAGTGGAACAGGTTCTTATGTGGAAATAAAAACAGGACTTTTCTAAAACTGCAGCTTAAACAAAAATCAGCAATAATGTATTTACAGTTCAGTTTTATTTATACTGTAATTCAAAATAGAGTAAGTCATTTATTTTGAAAGAAATTTAAGACAAATAAACCATGAGATGAGATGAGGCTGAATAGCATCATGTGACTAAAGGCTAGGAAAGTTGTGCCAGTTAAAATAGAAACACTATCAAAATGTAATAATTCTCATTATACAACAGTTAGTTTCAACCAAGTAATCTGATTGGTCGAGAGTCATTCCATGAGGGCTGCTATAGAGTATAACAGCACTGGGACTTTTAACTACATGTATCACTCCTCTTCACAGGTGTTTATAACTGTTAATCAGCGTTACATTCATGGTCGTTATCTGTCTTAGAATCTAACAAACTTTGCAAAGATGAAACTATTTCCAGAAATAACATTTGTATTAAATGATGTCTGGTGTGCAAGCTAGTGTGCACTGTGCAGGTCAGGACAGTGTTTATGTGTTGCATAGCAACAGTCCAGTACCAGTTCAGTTGCAGAACTGTTTGTTTATTCATCATTTTGGCTACGCCAACACAAACAAATCATAATCTGTTGTGGCTTATTTAACTAATATGGAGCTCGTACAACTCTTGTATAAAAGCAATATCACACGAGAAGGAGTGATGTACTGAATGCGTGTGGGTGCGTGTCTGAAAGTGACATGACATTTATTATCGCTGTATTCACATCATTTTATTATGAGGCACCAACCTCACAGAAGTTCAACGCTGACGTCTTGCCTGTTCGCTGGCAGGCTGTGAACGAGCACTTAAGTACAACACCACAAGTGTTGGGGAAGGCCCTTACACTTGTACTGCTCACACTCAGACAGTTGTTTTACTCATCAGCTGCTGCTTCAGACACTTCTGTAGTGTTGTTGAATACAGGCCCTGACATTACTTTGTACTGGATCCAAAAAAAAATGAGTGCTATCACGGTCTGTGTATCGATAGATAGATAGATAGATAGATAGATAGATAGATAGATAGATAGATAGATAGATAGATAGATAGATAGATAGATAGATAGATAGATAGATAGATAGATAGATAGATAGATAGATAGATAGATAGATAGATAGATAATACTGCTGAATAAATTATTCCTCTAAAAAAAGGTAAATGCTCCCTAACACAGACTGTATGTATTTTTGGTCTGCTGTGGCTGAAGGTCCATGATGTGAAGTTCCAGGCTCAGACTGCAGAGGAGAAGGAGACGTGGATCAAAGCCCTCACTGACGGCATCAATCGAGCCAAGAACAAAGTCTTCGATGAGGTAAACTCATGTGTGAGCCACAGAGTGGGAGGTGTCAGTGACTCCTTCCTGTTTCTACACCCTCAGCTTCATGTGAATGATGACGCTTCATGTTTTCACAGGTGAAGGTTGATGAAAGCAGCAACTTAGAGCATGTCACTCGATCAAGGCCCAAAGGGAACCGCAACCGGCGCCCACCAACCAGGATACACATGAAAGAGGTTTGTGTGTGTGTGTGTGTGTGTGTGTGTGTGTGTGTGTGTGTGTGTGTGTGTGTGTGTGTGTGTGTGTGTGTGTGTGTGTGTGTGTGTCAGTCAGTCATCACTCACACTACATCCACACCCTTTTACTCCTGGTGTTATCCAGAGGTTTCAGTCCCTAAAACAGAGATTTTCAGAAACTCTGCAGGACCTGTTTTACGCCAGTTTTATTTTGAAAACTCTGGGGTTGTGTCGCATCTAGACAGATAGAAACTGAGACCTTTGAAAACGATGAGGCAGACACCCACTGTAACTTCCTGATTGGGTCTCATGTCATGTATCCTTCCCTGATTTGTCATGCTCCTATCATGTGACCGTTTTTGAGATGACAACAATGATTTCCAATCTTTGTTTTCCGCCACCATGACGCCTCATACTCATGTGTGACATTCAGTAACAGTTCCACCTCATCGTCAGCCCAAGCAAAGAAATCTCTGCTCTTACTTTTTGCCATTGTTGTTCCTCACTTGTAGTATTTTCTGCCACTAACCATCTGCAGAGTAAACAATCTGCTTCCTGTTTACACTGGCACATGCCCAGTGCAAGTGAATGGTCATGTGATATGTGTTTTCATGTGTGTTAGTATGGATGGCGATTATTTGTGATATGGTGCTAAAACGCTCATTGTTTTCATTTTAAAATGCTGTTTTTTAAAATCTATCATAAAATATATCAGTGCGGACGCAGCCTCAGTAGATCTAGATTTGAATCTCTACTCTGTGTAGTTTTCCTGTTCTTCCAACATTAGAATGGGTCTCTGCTTGGTTCAAACATACACAGTAACTTTGAATGTGACTGTCTGAACCTCTGACTACTCACTGACTGATGTGTTGATCATTTCATGTCTGATATTTTTTCAAAGCTAAAAATAACTTAAATTCTAATTATAAAAATTGTTACTGTTAAGTCTATGAAATATATTTAATTCATTATATTTATTATTACTTTATATATATTTCATTTTTAGTAAAATGTCTTTCGGTTTTGTATGGAAGTGTAATGCATTCACTTAAGAAAAAAAATCAGCTGTTTTTAAGAAATTATCTCAGAATTCTGAGATATGATCTCGTTAATTCAGAAAAAAAATGTGCATTGTGAATGCATTACGCTTCTGTAGTTTTGATCTGATTTCATTTAAATTTTTCATAATGTACTCATAATTTATATTTTCCCATTACTTTTTAACAGAAATATTATTGTTATTGACAAATTAATTCGAATTGATTCTGCTTTGCCTTTTTTTTTTAATCACTGTTAAGCTACAACACATTTATTAAAGGTATAATGTGTAAGATCGTGCTACTTGCTGCACCTCCATAGGGGGCAGCATTTCACCTCTTCGCCCCTGAAGGGATGATGACATCATCACAAAGGCAGAATCAGAAAATAAGGTTTATTGACAGATAGGTTTTTACTGATATATTTGACTTGGTGTTTGGTGCCGTATCCATTTAACGTACGTATAGGAAATAACAATAAAAAGGTCAAATACTGCAACAGTCAAAAAGATAAATATACATACATACACAAAAATAAAACAATGAAAAAAACTATGTACAAAAGTGTTGACAAAACTCCTGCTGAGCAGCATATGCAAAACATCACAGTATAGACAATATATGTTCTGAGCAGGAATAATACTCCAAGGTGTTATTGTAATGTGGTTGATGGTTGATGAGGCCGGACACAGAAGAAAAGGCAGGTGCTGGTCCATGACTGGGGAGGACTGGACTGGAGTTCTGGTCCTTATACAGACAAACAGTGGTATAGACAAGTGGTGCAAAGTGGAGCAGGTTGACAACTATAGGGGAAGAAGCAGATCCTCAACCCGCTGGTTTCAAGAACAGACTAAATTCTACTTGATCACTAAAATGTCGGTCGACATCATCAATCATACATTTATGCCACTTGAAGTGTTTGTCATTTGCACTAATGATACTTTTCGCTACAGACCAACATTAGATGTTACTCACCTGTCTAACAGAAAAGTTGCAGGTCAGCATCAAACTCCATCTCTTTATCCAGAGCAGATTCACACGTTTTTTGCTTCTTTTCTTTGCCGTTGAACATGGTTTCTTGTCGGAGCGGTGGAGATGAAGACCGCTTTGTAGGAGCGTCAGACATCTCTGTGTTTCTGTGATGCTTGTTGGCAGCTTTTTTATTTATTGGTTTTTTTGTCAGTAGCTGTAGCGTAACTTCAAGCTCTGGAGGAAGCTTTTCTTCTTTGTGGGTCTGAGGGCAGACTAGACACTACACTGACTGACACAGCATCCAGTGTCATAAAGTGGTATTACAAAACAGCCGCAGCTAGTTGGTTAGCATGCTCATTTCAGTAGATATCTCTGAAATACAACGGATGGAGGTCTTGGTCATGATGTCATCATTGTGGCTCCTTCACATACTATTGATAGTGTTAGTTCATTTTTTGAACATTTTAAACAAAAATTCTGGCCAGATTTTACACATTACACCTTTAAAGCTTTTAATGTGAAATATATGCAGGAAGTGTTGCATACCATTGACATTAGCTTAACAGTCAATGAAAAAACAGGTGAGTACAATTTTTCATTGAATGAAAGCAGTATCTCTATTAAAAAAAACCAAACCACTCTCCCAAACACCCCTGTAGTTCTTCACCATTGCCTTTATTAACATTTTATTAGCTTTTAATTGAGAATTCAAGGTTTACCAGCTTTTAAATTTAAAAATAGCTCATCTTTATGTGGTTTTATTTGCCCTCTAGGTAGCAGTGTTGTCATCCGATGGTATCCTGCGGTTGGATCTTGACCTGGAGGATGCTGTCATGCCCAATGGGATGCCATTAGACAACGTTGATGGTACTGAGACCCCAAAAGAAGCTGTCAAAGTCCCAACACCTCTGCCCAGTGCCAGCAAACCTTCAGAAAAACAGTCGGCACCGATTCCTGATGAGGTGGCTCAGACTGAGTCAGAGGTCAGTCCCCAGAAAAAGGTCGTCAAACCTCCCATGCCCCCCACCAAAGAGCCTAAACCCAGTCCAGCACCTGAGGATGAACCTGATAAGGATGGACAGGACAAAAAGGTCTGTATACTGCTGTATAACCCTCATCATACAGGGTATTTCTGTTTGGATAACTTGGCCTATAAAATATCATGAATGTTTTTAAGGTCCTGAAGCCGCCGATGCCTCCATCTAAAGAAGCCAAGTCCTGTGTTTCACCTGTTGAAGAAGTTCCAGCTGAGGCCAACACTGAGAAGAGTCCTGACGCCAGGAAAAAGACGGGCCCACCACCAACCCCTCCCAACAAACCCAGCTCCAGCTGCTCCACCAGCAACCTGGCAGAGGCTTCACAGTCCAGGCCAAACTCCCACCCTCCCACCCCCCCATCCAAAGAGAACAAACCCTCACATCCTGCTGTGGATCCAGACCAAGAGGGTCAAGGCGCAGCTGATGAGAAGAAGGAAAAGGAAGAGGACAGTAGGAAGGAGACAACAGGAACAGCTGTGGAAATAGATGAGGCTGACCATTCGATTTCTAAGGAAGATGTGCCCACTGTCAGAGGTGATGAGAGTCCCAGCACAGAAGCCCAGGGTCCTAAAGAAGAGTCAGAGGACACTATGAGCAGTCCTTGTCCTCCTGAGACACAACACACAGAAGACAACCCAGCTATAAGTCAGCCCATTGAGAGACAGGAGTGTACCACTTCAGATACCTCAGACAGCTCTCTTCAAGAGGAAGATGCCCCCCCCAAGAGTGAAATCTCCTCAGTGGCTGTCTCTGTGAATGACCCCCTATCTGACAGTATCAGCCTGAGCCCACTGCTCTGTCTGCCTGGGGAGAAGAGGAAGAAGGCGGAGGAGAAATCTGTGGACAGCGGTCAGCACTCAGACGACGACAGCGAAGGTTCGGGGAGCGAGGACACGCTGGCAGCTTCAACTGCTGTGCTGAGAGGGAGCCATGCTGGTCTGGACGTGTTGGACACCAGCGAGGACAACATCCAGATCTCAGTTAGTCTAAGGCCGACACAGGCCACTAGCAAGCCTCAAGTCGGATCCAAGGCCTTTCCGAGTCCACAATCAAAGCCCATTACTCCTCTGAAACCCTCCACCAAGGCCAAGTCAGCCTCCATCGGAGACCTGCTGTCTGAGTCCTCCATCTGTGCTCAGGTGAGGCAGCATCCCAGAGCTGTGGCTGGGTGTGGCAGGTCTCCTACTGATGATGTCATAAAACTAGAGACTGAAGTGGCTCTGGAGAGGGAAAAGACGGGCGAGCTCCTGAGCAGAGTGTCCCAGTCCCAGGGTGGAGGTGACATTGAGGGCACACCTGAGGATCTGCTGGCCAAGGCCCTGGAGAAGCTGGAGAAGGCTGACCTCGTCCTCAGGGAGGTCAAGAAATTGAAACTTGCAAAGAACTCCAGGGACAGGAAGAGCTGGTGAATGTCAGAGTGATTTGGAATTGACACTTTGCTAAACCCCTCACCTGTTCAGTTAGCTCAGCAACATTAAATAGCCACAGCAGGCCTGCCCCTCTTTGCATTTCTCCACACACACTTAGGCCCTTTAGACCTACATTAACATGTGGCTACATGTGGTCCAGACCACCTCTGAATGTGGTCTGAGTGATCAGATCTCAAATGTGTCCTCAATGTGTCTTGAGTGCATTCACACCTGAACTTAGAACTGACCACCTGTGATCAGATCACCTGAGACAGATGTTAATACCAGGTCTGTACAGGGCCGAGAGGAAAAGCACGAGGAACAGTGTTTGCTCTAATACAACACATCCACTATGCACTGTTTCCTCTGGTGTGGAGGCCAGTCTTGAATGCAGCTCTGTCCTGCTCTTTGTCAGATCTAGGAAGTTTACACTCCAACAAGCCAGGTTTAATCTGAAAAGCTTTTCCCCTCATGACGGTATAAACTCTCCACTCATGGAGTTAGCATTAGCCTTCTTAGCTAGCTGATAAAATCTGACAGCAATTCTTCTTCCTCTGTTTGAAATCAAAACCTACTGGTTCAAAGTTACTGAGAATTAAAACAGGTGATTTGACACTATCATCACTGTAAAGTTCACAGGCGCTGTGTGAGACTGGAGGACTGGACAGGTGGGGGGGGGTCAGGGTCAGTGAGCGGCCAATTGCTGGACAGGAAGTCACTCTTTTTTTGATTGTTATGCAGCACATGCAGCTGTTTGCTCATAATTAACTAAGTGCAATTATTTCTAGTTTAACTTTCTCTGAAACTAATGCTTAATGTTCTACTGTGTATTGTTTATTTTTTTCTACATAAAACATCAGATATTTTCAAGGGTAATTACTTGAAAGCTAATTTGAGTATTAATAACATAATGACAAGCAGTACTGTTACATTGAGAACATTTAAGAAGTACTAAAAAGTGTTAATACCAAATTACACAACTTTCAATGGTTTACTTTGGCTTTTCCTCCTATTTGCATGGTATTGCTGGCAGTTTATATGAGGGAATTTATACTGTACATACTTTTATAACACATGCTGTTAGTGGATGAGGAGGAAAGATGTAAATAGCTCAGGAGTTTTCAGACTAATCATGTGATTACAGCAAATGTTTTTTATCAGAGAAGAACTGCTACTCCACACAGGATTACAGTTTCTTTTAATGAATGATATGTTTTTATACTGATATTGTACATAGCACAGAACAAAGAGCTTGTAGCAGACATTTCTTACAAACCTCTTACAATTCACTTTTACATTTGATGAGGGATCTGTGCTCATCAGTGAGTTAATTTGTTAAAAGATGTGATGGTAGTTTTTAAAACTATTTTAAATATGCCATGCCATTTAGAGTATGTAAAAATATTTTCTAACATTAGATATCATTTTGTGCTATTGGATAAAATTTGTTATCACCCAAATAAACAAAGGGAAACTATGTGTTCATGTTTAATGTCTTTAATATAATTTATTGTGCCTGTAGAAAGCATCTCAAAATTTATTCAAGAAGATGACACATCTGTTCCTGTTCACTCTCTATTATTGTTTGTTATTTGTGTCAGGGTTTTGATTAATTGTCTTTTAGAAAGATCTTTTTTAAAACCCAGCTGAACCAACTAGAATCAATAGTTTGGCCACATATACAGTACATATATATATATATATATATATATAGTATATACAAAGAAGAAACTGAAAATTGAAAACAGTTTAGCTAATCAATACATTTTTCGAGTAAACACACTATCACATGTTAGGGTTAAATTAATGAAGTTAAATTAAGATCATCACGAGAATGTGAAAAATGAACAGTTTGACATTATGTCAAGGACATTTATGTGTTGTGGCGACATCTACTGAAGTTAGCATGCTAACCACATACTGTAAATAAAGATGGATATTGTCTTTGTGATGCCACCCACAGGTTTCTCAAGAGCAGTTTTGAAGCTCAGAGTGAGCTGCTCTGCCATTGCCATCTTGGCAGGGTCTGACTCAGCCCCTTATTCCCAGCTAATACAAAAATCAAAAGGTCAAAAAAGAGGGAGGGGTGTGGAGCTGAGACTTTGGTGGATGTCAGTTTGTGACACGCATACGCTCCCCCACCTCTCACTCAAAGAGGACACGCCCTCAATTATACATAACATTAGTCCTTAATAAAATGTAAAGAGTTATATAAACAGTTGTCATGAAGGAAGAAATTAGCTCTTTGTACCACCAGGCTGTAAACATGTTTATTTCTGCTGTAAAGTTGGACATTTTAAGATGGGAGTCTGTGGGGACTGACTCACTGTTGGAGCCAGACTCTAGTGGTCATTAGAGGAACTGCAGGTTTTAGTACCTCTGTGTTGGCTTCATGTTTCAGCTTCAGAGGGTGATGCTTGATGCTTACCAGTTAGGTCTGGCACATCCTGACTTGTAATCCCACTTTGTACCCCCAGAGGTGATGGTGAGTCACTGTAGCCTCCAGTTTGCCCTCAGTCAAACATGAGAGGATGAAGAAGTAGTAACCGTGAGGACACTCCTCTATGCTCAGGTACTGATGCTGCTGCTCCAGCTGCTCCCTGCTCTCCCTCACCTTCCTCCACCTCTCGTGGACCATCTTCTTCTTCTACCACCCCTACATCTACATCTTCCCTGTCTATCTGACTGGGTGTGAAATTGTTGTTGTCAGTCTAACAGTAAATGAAGAAAGCAACCTAGCAGTTACATAATCAGATTGCAATATAAACCTGTGTGGAAAACATTAACCAATCCATTCAGGTTTGACATGTCAACAAATGCCCTGTGCTGAGGTTCGATTTATTCAAGCTAACACTAGCTGAAAAACATTATTAATTTTTTTAACCCACCAGGATGTGTCCTGTGTGCCCGATGGCCAGTCTAACTATGGCACAGAGGAAGGGGAGGGGGCATTTCCTTGTTTCCTAAGATAGGGATCAACACAACAACTTTCTGGTAAATGCTGCCCCCTATTTTTTTGGAGTAGTATTTGAGTTGGCCAATTCTTACACATTGCCCTTTCAAAGGCATCTTGGGTTTTACTGGAAATTGTGGGAGGCATTATTCATGTTTTTTATAACTCTGATTTTTATACCTTTTTTATGCGACCTTGGATCCCTTTTTATTCCTCCACACCAGCGACAGTCAGAGCTGGAGGCACATTGTTTTCAACTTGTCCGTCTTCCATCCCATTCTCATGGACACGATACCCTTGAGAGAACTTCTTCAAATTTGGCACAAAGATTCACTAGCACTCATGGATGAACTGATTGTGGCCTTGTGAATGCGATATCTCAGTAACACCTTGAAGGAACTTTTACTGGTCAAAGGTCAAAGTCAGTGTGACCTCTAGAAACACTTTTTAGCTATAACTCAAGACTTCACACAGCAGTTATAACAAAATTTCACACAAATGATTCATATTTTATATGACTGGATAAACAGGGGTGTAAGCTGAAACAAGTCTGAGTGGAGGAGGTAGACAACCACGACGAGGTGATTTTATGCTGAACACTAAATCAAACATAACAGATTATTTGATAATTAAAATAGCTGCACTCACCTTCTCACAGGTTCTCAAACAGAAGCATGTTTCAAGTTTTAAAGTTGTATGTTGTCCACCCCCCCCCCACCCCCCCACACACACACACACACACACACTCACACAAATTTAGGAGACCAACAGCAGGTCTAAGTTAGTTAACTCAAATGGAAGAAGTGAACCTGATCACAGATTATGATTCACATGAGCCACTGAAATAAATGTTGGATCAATTTCTCACAAGCCGCAGATCTTCAGAACATCCTGACATTAAAATTACATTTTTAAGACGGATCAAGAGAAAATTAACTTTATTCAGATCTATCAACTGAGACAGAGACAGGTCTGAATAAAGTTAGAATCAAGATCTCATGAGATCTCACAGCGCAGATCTCTTCTCTCTGTTGGTTGTGGCTCTGGTTTCCTTGCTGCGGTAGAGCTACTGTCACTTTCCAACCACAGAAGTTAAGAGGGACTGCTATACGTGCAACCATGAATTAAAAGATTAAACTGAAATAAAACTTGTATTTCTTTGCTTTATAATACTATTATTGTCATTATTATTGAACTGTTTTTGGAGGGAAAACACAGAGTATCAGACTGATATGATCTTGTGCTGGGTTGATCAGATATAAGCCAGCAGATAAAAACGAGCAGCAAAATCAGGCGCAAATTCATATTGTATGATAATGCCGACTTAAGAGACCAAGTGTAGACCATATCTTACCATTGGCGCTGCTTGTAATACGTTATCTTCTGTAATAGAGTATTTGGTGGTACTCAGTTGGTTACAATCTGCAACCTCACCACTAGATGCCACTAAAGCCTACACACCACTGGTATTTTAAACTTGTAACTATTCGTTTTATTTTGGACGGCTGTGACCGGAAGTCGTTGTTTCATGTTTTACTGCTGCGACTTGACGGTTGTAACTGTTCAGTGTAGCGTCCAGCCTCCTGTCAGCAGCTGGGGAACAGCCTAACAGCACGATGAGAGAGGACAGACCGGAGAAAAGCCGTTAACACACCGCAAAGATGGAGGACGACCTGGCGTCAGAGGATGATATCTGTAAGTACCGTTACCGTATAGTATGTGTGTGCGTGTGTGTGTGTGTGTGTGTGTGTGTCGCGCGCGCGCTATCATCTGGCAGCAGCAGGATGTCCGTGTTGACCACAGGGGCAGACGTTACACACTCACAGCTTGGAGGCTGTTTCACTTGTTTTACTCCATATCTCAGTGTGTTCTGTTGTGAATGTGACGATGGACGGTAACGTAAAGAGTACTGTTCATTCTCTGTCACCTATTAAAATAAACAGCCCTCTTTTGCCGCATGTGTTCCTCATAAAAATCGGGAAAAGGCTGTTGTGAGGAAGAGTTTCCACATTTGAAGTGAAATATCTCCCTGTATGAGAGAAGCTCGCTGTGGCACCAATTTACAAGAATTACGTGAATGACCAGGAAACGTCATTAAAGGATGGTAACGTCACCTCCATGTGATTGTGGGAAGTCACTGACTGGGCTTGTAGTGTTAAACTCCTGTTATCATGCTGCGTGCACTGACTTGCACCACTGTTCAGTACTGTAAAGAAAATCAAACTTCTGGCCCAACATAGGCTTGGGTCCTCGGCCCAAGTCTGGCCCATATCTGGCAGAGTCGGCTGTTATCCTCCCCTATTGGCTGACAGCAGGAAGATTTCTTGTGTGTGTGCCAGAATTAGTCCAGATATGTACTGTATATGGGCCATATTTGGGCCATGGAACCGGGCCAGAAAAATGTGGCCCAATTGAGGGCAACATTTATTTTTTTATCCAGTGCTTAACACTGCTATTGCCAGTAATGCATGGGTTTTGTTAAGTTGGAGGTTCAGAAAAAGTGAACTATCATCATGGGAATCAGGTTGGGATGATCAACCCTCTGACAGAGGTTTATTCTCAGGGAGAATGCTGCTATTTATTCTCAGGGAAAATAAACCTTTGTCATGAAGGAACATGAAGGGAAAACACACATGGGCTGCTGCTGCTTCTGAAATGAAGCGAATAGAGATTAGACAACAAAGTAGTCTCATGTCCTTCAAGAAAAAGGATAAATAAAGTTTTCAGAGACGAACATGAGCAAAGTATAAGAACCAACGTGTAACATAAACTTCTCTTAACTGAACTGCCGTCCTTGCAAACGGTGAAAAAGAATGAATGAATGGGAGTGGAGTTTTAAATAACCTTGTAGTGACCAGGTGAACTCAATCTGGTCAATGAGGTGTGGTAAGGGTGAAAACAAGAGTGATGAGGAGTGATGAGGAAAGGAAAGGAAGTGAGGTAGGTAAAGAAGGGAAGAGGAAAATGAAAGAAAATAGGGATCTTTACTACAGGTTTAATGCCTAAGTCTTGGCCATTGAATACACAATGGTTTTCACTGGTGTTCAGAACAGACACTTTTACACTTGACATCTCCTCATCTGTCCTTTCTGACAGTGCTGTGGTCAGAGAAGGAGTTCCACGATGCTGCAAAGAGGAACGACACAGGGAAAATGCAGGAACTGATCAAGAAGGGTGTGGACGTCAAGGCCAAAAATAAAGTAAGGGCAAACGTGGACACCTTTCTGTGACTTATATCTATATCTGCCTATAATATCTACATTCAAGAGCACAACACCCCATTCACTGGCTGTCCAACTATGAAATGTCAAATGGTCTGCTGTGATAAAAGGTCTTGTACATGAGCCGCTGAGTCAGACTGAATGTATTGTATTGTCCAGTATACAGTCTAGCAGAGCAGAGGATTTTACTTTTAAATAACCAATCAACTGCAGCTGAAGGTTCTTGTTTTGACAAGTGACTGTGAATCACTGTTACATTTTCTACAGTCAAAGTTTAAAATCTGTTGATAGATTTTTAAAGCTCATTAGCACAGTAAACCCTGCCCATGTGTGCAGTGTCCACCAACATGTCTGCCACAGTGTTCTGTAAATAAGGCTTAAATAAGAGAACATCTTCATCAATTCCACAACATGTGCTGCAAATACTGACAACACAAACTGATAGATAGAATAGATAGAATAGATCTATCTATCTATGTATCATTCACTCACTCACTCACTCACTCACTCACTCACTCACTCACTCACTCACTCACTCACTCACTCACTATCGGAATTAAGGCAAAAATAACTTCCCAGCCAGGTTCATCACTTTTTAGTGTCCCCTGGAAACACTTCCGTTGTGTTGTGAGTATTTGCAGCTCATGTGTTGTCAAACTGATGAAGATGAACTGATGTTGTGTTTTATCTGTTTGCATGTGTTTTCTTAAGATGCAGTACATTGAGCTCTCGGGGCCACTGTGAAATACAGTGTTCATACTAAACAATGAGGCATGATTCCATGTCAGTGTGTTATGTCAAATATTAATAGGTTTGAATAGAATAAATCAGATCAGATAAAACTAATCATTAATTACATATTAAAAATACATTTTTCACAACTCACAAAATTTCAAGTCCTTATTTTATAATTGAGCAGACGGCATCCTGTATGCAGACTTCTTTTATTGGGAGTGTTACACACTTTTGATGCCATCACCACACTGTAGCAGTAGACCAAAAGGAAGTGAGGCGTGTTAATGTACACAACTCAGGATAGAGAGAGCTACACTACTGAACTCTGACGTCAGACTGTGTGGTTACTATGGAGATATCAGCTGATGCCTCCAGTGAACCATCAGACCGTTCTCACAGCAGATACTCTAACATGAGAAAGAAGATTAATAATGACACATTAGAACAAACCAGTTCTGGGTGTATGTGCTGTCACTGATGTACTTCACTGAGCCATCACTAATGTATGTGATGGAGTTACTGTGACTGGCCTTCATATGTTATACAAACAGAGGCCTCAGGTGAGACTGAACAGGTGCTGTTACCTGCTCACAGCCTCAGGCTCATTTCTAAATAGTATCAACTAAACAACATGTTCACTGAACAAACTGACCCAACAGAATGAGACATGAGGGAACATATATAGTGGCTTGCCCAAACCAATTTACACACAAAGGGCACAGTTAACTAAACCCAAACCTCCACCCACCCACCTACCCACACATGAGGCATCAACAGTTGGCTTGGCCCAATCAGCTGGCTCCCAGATTTAAGAGTCCTCAGCATCAGCCACACCTTTTGCTCCACCAGGAAGGGTCCTCCCAACAACCATGGTAACACAACGCAGAACACAAGAAGCAAATGATTAATAAACAGAAAATTGCCTATGTAACCCTACAGTGTTAAAATGTGTGCGCTACATATAAGACAATGCAAGGTTAAAGCAAGTAAACTGATTCTAAAATAATCAAAGAGTGTGTTATTAAATGTTAAGGTGTAATTGACTGTAAATGAAAGAACCTGTGTTGATAACTAATGAGGTGAATTAGGATTGGAATGATATTACCCTGTTTGGCTGATGCCATCACAGGATCACTGAGCCCTGTCCGTCTCTGTCTGTCTGCCTGTCTGTCTCTGTCTGTCTCTCTCTCTGTACAGATAGACAGGAAGGCTCTGCACTGGGCGGCAGGAGCAGGGAATGAACAGGCTCTTCGTCTCCTCCTGGACCACGACACTGAAGTTGATGAGGCGGACATTGTGTGTACACAAGTTTGTCGTTTATGACCATTTACTATTGAACTCATTCATTCCATCTTTTATATTAGATTTAGCCAGAGTGGCTATGATGAGAGCGGCACTCAGCCTGATGCTGAGTAAGTAAGCTTTCTGAAATAAAAGAAATATTTAGTGGGGCAGGGACAGACCGAGCCCAGCAGGGAAACCACTCTCCAGTGGTTTCAGAAAGTATTCACTAAATCTCAACACAACAAAAATCTCTCATTTTCAAAAGTCTTCCGAGCCTTGATTGAGCTCTTTGAAACACACCGTTCAGCAGCTCTGAACCTAGATCTGGTCAACTCATTCTTCACTTTCAGTTTTCGATTTTTAATGCATTTGTGGAAACTTCTAAAAACAAGTTTTCACTTTATCATTGAAAGTTAATGAGTGTAGACTGATGGGAAAAAATGTCAGTTTTATCAATTTAAATTTAAACGTACAACACAATAAAGTGTGTACAGTTCTACCACCCTCACTGTTGTCAATGTTTGTCCACAGTTTGGCATGAACGCTCTGCTGCTGGCCTCCTGGTTTGGTCACCTGAAGATCCTGCAGATCCTGGTGTCCTGTGGAGCAAAGCTCAGCTGTGTGAACAAGGTCAGAGAGTGATTGATCTCAGCATCACTACAGAGTCAGAGGTTGGTGTCTTACGGATGTGTGTGTGTGTGTGTGTGTGTGTGTGTGTGTGTGTGTGTGTGTGTGTGTGTGTGTGTGTGTGTGTGTGCGTGCGTGTGTGTGTTTGTGTGTGTGTGTGTGTGTGCGTGTGCGTGTGCGTGTGTGTGTGTGTTAGGATGGTCTGACTATGCTGCACTGTGCTGCTCAGCGAGGCCACATCAGAGTGTTGGAGTTCATCATGGAGGACCTGGAGGACATCTGTCTGGACAGAGAGGACAAGGTGACTGTTGACTCATCTACACACATAGGTGTAGGTTTGCATATGGACAGTAGGGACATGTTCCAACCAAAATTTGAGTGAACTTGTTGGCACTATGTTTGAAGTGAAGTCATTAGATAATTCTGATGTGCCCTCTCAGAGGCTACGTCTCCAAGAAACTGATCTAGGCTTGCTAGCATTTGATTGGCTGAAATGGCGGGGCCGATCTGGAGGCTGGACTTGAGAACTGACTTGTCCGTTCAGTATTCACTGTGTCTGCGTCTTCTACGCAACACCATGCGTCTCCCTCTTTCTCTCTTTCTGTTTGTGTGTTAGCAGAACCATGAGGTTCAGGGGGGAGAGTAGAGAATAGTTAATCGATCGCAGATGGTGTTTTTCTGATGGATTAAATAACATACAAATAAAATGTCAAAATGAGTCGCCCAGTATACCTGGGTGGCTGTTAATATACCTGGGCAGCTTAGTATAGTTTTTATTATTCCACGCCTGTGATAGTCAGAGCCAGAAGCATATTGTTTTCAGGATGTCAGTGTGTATTTCAGTAACGCCTTGACAAAACTCAAATTTGGCACAAACATTGGTGGTTCTTATTTTCTATGACTCTGGATAAACAGGGATGTAACCTGAAACCAGTCTGAGTGGAGGAGGCAGAGAACCACGAGGAGGTGATTCTAGTTTAAATGTAAATACAGATCTTATATGTTAATAAACCATTCAGTTGACATCAAAAGTCCTCTTTGTTATGGAGGGATTGTTGTGTCTCTACAAATGTTGAGACTAAACCTACGACCTTGTTAAAAAATGATTTAGTACAAACTGTGAATGTGTTTTTATGTGTATGTATACACAGTACAGTATATGTGTATGTATACACAGTACAGTATATGTGTATGTATACAGTACAGTGTAAGTGTATATATACTGTATATTATGTGTATGTATACAGTACAGTGTAAGTGTATATATACTGTACATTATGTGTATGTATACAGTACAGGTAGTACAGTATATGTGTATGTATACACAGTACAGTATACTGTATACACAGCGGCTCCTGTTTGTAACATGCTGACATCTCTACCAGGCAGGGAAGACAGCTCTTCACCTGGCGGCTGAACATGGACAACTGGAGGTGGTGGAGTTTCTGATTGGAATGGGTTGCACACATGGATTAAAGGACAAGGTAGACACACACACACACACACACACAGTAAATGTTTTATTTGTTATTCGCTGTCATGACGACACCTTGACCAAATGAAAATAAGCTGACATCCATCCATCACTTCAGAGATTTTAAGTCACAAACAAACATTACGAACCAGGATCTCTTCAGACTTTAAATCCTGTGTACAGATATTGCACTGAGGGGAAATACCTGCTAACAGCTGACTCCAAAAGTAAATATCTTCACACTGCTTCTCAGATAAACTGAAGCAGATGACAGCATTTGATAAATCAGCACATGGTCAAACTGAACTTCACTGCAGCTGCCACTGTGATCAGGTCAGGGCTTTGTTCAGGTTTATTTTACAGCTGAGGAGAGGAAGGCCACGGTCAGTGGTCCTCATGACTTCTGTACCATAGAGATGCATACTACACTGTACATTGACAAATAAAACTTTGAACTGCTATTTAGTGGCAACATCGCTCATACCTGAAACATAAAATACAATAACATAATTATATTATAAAAAAAAAGATATTAAATGTTGGATATCCCCCAAGCTTAACACAGGCTCATCTGGTAGGTCTGTTGTGATACATCCAAGAAAACAGGTTGGATACCACTGGTTTATTGATTTATTGATTTATTTCAAAGTGAATGGAACATCAAGCCAACACACTGAGGAGGTTGGTCTGTGAACAAACTGTTCTCTTCTCCTCTTCAGTTTAGTACCAAAATACCAGTAACCTGTTAACACGCCCTCAACATGTTCACAACCTGCACATCTCACACCCCGATCTGATATTGTTTTTCCTCCTTCTGTAACTCCAACTTATTTCTGTCCTGCTTTTGACCTTCATTGTTTTTGATTCGTTTGTCAAAGCAGTCTGTAAACTCTGTTTGTAAAGGTACTATATAGATAAAGTTATTATATTATTGTTTTCATAGATACATGTAAAGGAAGCTGTGGGTCACTGGTCGTTATATGTTGTTATGTCTTGTAATGTGTTGTCATGTACGGCCTGCAGGAGGAGAACACGGCCATGCATCTAACAGCGAAGTGCGGCCACACAGAGGTCCTGCAGAAGATCGTGGAGACCGGACTAGATGTGGATGAGAGGAACATAGTGAGTTCACTAGGCTGGTCTCAGATCAGTTTGCAGTTCTACACATCAAAACCTTTTTTACCCCCCCCAGTAATCACCTGTTTCTGTTTCCAAGACAACAAACATAACACAAGGATACAACATAAAATAAAACTCTAAAACCACTCAACTATCAAACAGAAATAGGAGAACATTTTCTGTTTTCTGTTGGAAGGACATAAAAGAATATTTTGTGACTCCATATTGAAATTCATACAGCAGGGCTCAGACAGACACACTGAACACTGATGGCATTAATTATGACACACGTTATCTCAAATCTCTGTAAGGATAATATGAATTGATGACATTTATAAAAATATCAAATGTCAACTTCACTGTGACATCATAATGTTCTGCCTAAACACTCTGTGTGTTATAGGATGGTCTCACAGCTTTGCACCTGGCAGCTGATGGAGGTCACTATGACTGTGTCAAGTTGCTGCTGGAGTCCGGCTGTAATGTCAACGCACAGACGAATGTACGGTTTGTTCATTTAAAGTCAAATATCATCTGTAATAAACAGGAGAGGTTAGGATAGGTTAGGTGAGGTTTATTAATGTTGTGACATCTTGTTTTGACCGCAGAGGAACATGAACGCTCTGCACTACGCTGCCCAGCACGGCTTTGACAAAGAGGCCAGTTTACTCCTGGAGGCAGGAATCAGCATCGATGCTGTCGACAATGTGAGTGATGTCACCTGTCATGTGACCTGTTTCTTGGCTTGTATGATGACTGGAAAAGAATTCCTGCTACGGAAGTTTATCCAAAATAGTAAGAATGCATAAATGTGTTTAATTTAACATTTTAGAGAATGTCTTCACACTGATGGTTCAGGTTCTTTCAGACAGGAGGTAGGGGTTGTTGCCTGTGTCTAGTGTTGGCACCTACTCGCTCTGTGAAAGCTGCTTGAATCCTGTCTGGAAGAAAACATTTCCACACTGACCTTTTCAAACGAAAAAGTACAAGACTGTTGCACGTCTCACCCCCCTGACCAATCAGAGGTACAGTTGTACATTTGTGCTGGGGTCTGTTGTACTTGTGACACCACCCACCTGTAGTGCTGCGCAGCAGTACATTGTTGAGTTTTGGACTGCACAGTTAGGGGACAGAGCACACACACATTTCAACCTGAGGGGCACAGGATGGATGAGCTGAGAGCTATCCATCCTCTCCACTGCTGCCTAAAACGGTGAGGGGGTTGGGTTCTAGGTCAAAATTGAGGATTAAGGAAAAGGTTTGGAAAATGTCTCTCCAGTATTTTTCCAGGCCTAGACATGTCCAGAAATGTGAATTAGGGAGGTCTCACCTCACATCGGGGTTAATATGAGATCATTTGGCGGTTTTAATTTAGTGAAGAGGGGCATGTCCTACACCAGCCAGTTTGTCATAGATAGCAGGTATTAAACTTTTGTGTGGTGGGTGTAAACTAGTATTACTAGTACTACTATCTTAGTGGAGGAAGTGTCTGGTTTGCAGGTACCTGGAGGAATGGGTACGAGGTAGGTCACACTTTTCGGAAAGTTGTTCAAATGATAAAAGATCTTCAGCGTTCACTATTCCTACTCTGCGATTCATGTAATGCAGGGTCCAGCAAAGAAGGTTGGAAAAGATGGCTGTATAGGAGAGGGCTAAAGAGAGAAAACTCCTGGCAACCAAAGTCTCTTACACTGTGCCAGACAAACAGATTATTACTCAGTTAATTTGGGGGGAGAAGGCTTGAGACTCCTAACAGTGAAAAGCTTTTTGACAGAATTCAGCTCCATTGCCTTGGTCTGTAGATGTGTATATTAACCACTCAATAATAAAAGCAGAGACTGTGACTGTGCCAAGCCTCCATTATTTTTAGATGTTTGAAGAGGGGGCTTGTTCCTGCATACGTAGGACAATATATACAATAATATAACTGAGTCTTAAGAGGAATACATAGTGTATATATAGATATAAGATATAAATATTTAGTTTTTTGTATATATTCACTGCATTAGGCACTGTTTCACATGATTTAACAGAGTAAGGAAATTGTCTTTAAAAAGACACGTGTTTTTTTGTGACTGAAAGGTAAGTCAAATATTTTGAACAATCTTAAAGGGGAAGTTAGCGTACTCTGGTGTAAGTGTCTCCGTTCACAGGGAAAAGGTCACTCTTTAAATTAAGTAAATTTAATTGGTTGAGAAATGACAGAAGTATCTGATCTTGATATGAAAAGAAAAGGTTGTTTGCATAGAGGAAAACTTCATGTCCAACTACCTTCCTCCAAATCCCTGAAATATCAGGCAGCTATAGAACTCAGAAGCACTAATGACTCTATTGACAGATCGAGTAGTGGGCTTAAAAGACGCCCTGAACAAGTTCCCTGTTAGAGGTTTCAGGGTTGTGACTGTGCAAAGTTCATGAGGATTGAAGAAGTAGGGCACAAGTATAATCATTTTATCCACGTTATCAATCTTGGTCCAGAGTCAAATATTTTTTAAATTGCAAACAAGTACATCCACTCCACACAGTCACATACTTTCTTCTCGATTAGAGAGGACACATTCAGGAGTCACATCTGAGGGTGAGTAGAAGACATCAAATAGACAACGATTGACAAAGCCAGTTTGATCTTCGGATATGATTGATGGCAGAAAGTTCTCCATTCTACTGACCAAAACTTTGACATCAACGTTGAGGGTGTCACCATCTTCAGCACAATTTACAACCACATTATAGTGTGTTATAACCTGTTTATTAAATGTTTATATGCTGAGTCTGAATGCTAGAGAGGGGGGTGGGGTGAAAGTAAAGTGATACTTGATGATGCTGTTCTTACAGCCACTAAACAAGCTCTTGTTTTCCGGCTCATTCACACATCTGATGAAATGTTCGTCTTCTTTATGTTTAAAACAGCAACACACCACAGCACTCCATGTGGCGGTGTTCAGCAGCCACACTGAGGTTGTGCGGCTGCTCATAGATGCTGACTGTGACCTGGACGTCACTGACTGTGTGAGTACCAGCTTCTTGATCGCAGAACAGAGAGCCCGTTCCTCTGCAGGAGCTCAGTGTGAGCGGCAGTCCAACAGATCAGTGTCCTGTGCTTCACAGAGACAGCAGACGGCTCTACACATCGCAGCAGAGCATGGCTGGCAGGACCTGGCTGAGATGATGTTGATTTCAGGAGTTAACCTCAACATGGCTGACAAGGTACCACACAGCACAGACTCTCACCTGGACGGTCAGGACCGGAGGCTTCATGTCCGTCTGTCTCACTCTTCTGAACGTCATATCCTCACATCAACACTTTGAGGGAACTTCTCTAAATTTGGCACAAACGTGCAAGGTCAAAGGTCACTGTAACTGTGACCACACAGAAAAAGTACAATTAATACCTTTTATTAACTTCCTACATAGTCTTCACTACATATACAGTATGATTCTGGACAAGGAACAATAGAAATATACTTTAAATATCCAAAAATATAATGTAGATAAATACACTAGTTGAGTAAATGTACTTAGTTACATTCCACCACTGTTTATGTGTCTTTGGGTTTATTTACTGTTGTTAATTATTTTTGACATTTTAAACCCAAAAGAATTGAATAATTAAAAATAAAAAAAAACAAATAATCCACTTGCTGCACTATAATGAACATTGCAGGTATTAAATAGATATGTTTCCCTATATTTGTAAACCACTAAATGCCCTGATAATTATTAATAATATGAATGATTACAGTGATGATGTCACCAGCCTCGCAGATGGATGTGTAGTAGAGATTAAACCACCAAGTTCATGACCTTTTCTTGATAAATGTTAAACGTCAGTACACATATTGTAAACATGTCATCAGCCTGAGATTGAATAAATGTATATTATGGTCTGTAGAACTGCTGTATTTTATGGCTGAGCTTTGTTTTCTGTGTCAATTCTCTTTATATATTCTAATTTTGAATTTTACATCATATTTCCCTGATAATATCTTAACCTGAAGTGTGACTCCTGTATCTCTGTACATCATCTAGCGGATTGACAAGCTGCTTCTTTACTGTGTTGTTTTGACAATGTAATAAACACAGCAGGGGAAAACATGTCTGGAGGTGGCAGCCAGAGGAAACCACGTCATCCTGGTCGACATGATCATCAAAGCCGACCGCTTCTATAAATGGGAGAAGGTGAGTTTGTCATCAGTGGGTGTGACCTGCACTGGCTCAGATAGAATGACTTCAATGCAGTGATGAAGAAGAGAGTAAGAGCTTCATCACTGTCAGGAATCCTGTCGATTAAAGATTCTGTGTTCAGGTCAAATGAAGCTACAATAGTTATTATGTAGTTATTTAGTGATAAACTCTCCTCTGATTGTTAGAAGCTCTGTTTTGAAACCAGAGTCAAAACCATCCACTACCACTACACAAATATCTACTGATCTTAATTATTGATCACTTTATTGTAAACTCTTCTGTCCCTGTCAGGATCCTGTAGGAATGATGACTCAGTTTTTCCAGTGATCTGATTGGTCAGTAGTTTGGCTGTTGACAGGTTGGATCTGATTGGGAGCAGGTTAGGAGTTCAGCATCAGTTACCGTGGGGATTTACCCTGGTAAGAAGTGAACCACCTTCGTAGGACTGAAAACCCAGAGTTAAACCTGAAGTTACCTCGATAACCTCAGATCCTGCTTCGTAGTACAGACCTCTGGTGTTTTTTATTGATCTTATGTTGACACTGTTCTGAAGCACTGTTTTCTAGGACAGGTCAGTTATCTGCATGATGACTGTTAATCCTGAGTCAGGTTCAACAGAAACTTTTACAAAAACAACAAAGTTACTTTTGAAATTTGTATTTTTCACCATAGAGTCAGGACTCAATAGAAAACAAATGATGCACTGCAGCAGGATTCTTCCATTACCTTCACTGCTGTATGACAGGGTTCATACAGCCACAGCCATCTGGATTAGTTATTATGGGGTTGTTAACATGATTTACAGAGCCTTGATTTTATTTACATCTAATAGCAACATCCTGGACGTCCGCAGGAAAATTCAGATGAAGCATTGCTGTTTTTATTAGTTGTTAAATGTAATTTGAGAAGACTTTTCAAGACTCAGACTTGTGGACCCCACTGTTTGTATATAACTATATGGAGAACTGGTACTACTGTTGCCTTCAGGATCACATGAGCAGTGAGCAGGACTCCTGGGTGGGGAGGCCGCTGAGCTTCAGGCAGGACCACCAGCCGGAGACACAGCACCTCCGCTCAGTCCTGTGGAGCCTGGCCACCAAGCACCTCTGCCGCGGGGAGTGGAAGATTCTGGCACAACACTGGGACTTCAGTGACGCTCATATACGAGCTATAGAACAACAGTGGACAGGTGAGCCATGCTGAAACACACATTACACACAGATGCACTAAACACTGCTTCACAACACCTCAGCACAGGGACACACATATTTCCCAACCTCAGCACTGGTTCATTCTCTCTACCAGCTGTCTTAGTCAATACCACTCATGTCTGTACAGGGTTATGGAGCCAGGAGCTGATTAGCTTAGCGTCCTGTAGCTTTAAAACAAGTGACAGCCAGGCTAGCTGTTTCCTGCTGCATCCAGTCTTTATAAGAAGCCAATTGAGTCCTGGCTCTGGCTCCACAGTTAATGCACAGATATGAGAGTGGTATTGATCTTGTCTAACTCTCAGCAGTGTTTGATGTAGACCATGTCCACACCACTGCAGATATGAAGATGCTGTTTACAGTCACAAAGCATTGAACAGCAAGTTTGTCCCAGCCAGGGTCATCACTTTTTGTGTGTCTCCTGGAAACACTTGTGTTGTGTTGTGAGTATTTGCAGCTCATGGCTTGTTATATTGATGAAGATGTTTTCTGAGGTTGTTTGTGTTTTCTTAAGTTGCAGTGTGTTCAGCTCTGACTCTGTTTAGTCATTCAGTTCACTACAATCACAGTTTATCCCATGACTGACAGCAGAGCTCTCAGACAGTAGTTCACTAATAAAAGCTGCTGGTGAAGTCAGTTAAAGTGGTGAGTAGATCAGTTTAAAGATGTTTTGGTGCATGTCCTGAACACCTCTGATGTGTTCTGTCCATGTCTAATGGAAGAAATAGAGCAGTCCTGACTGTTGTCAACCACACTCACTGACTTGTATCAGATACTCATGTTTTCAGCTCAGGTGCAGCAAGTCAAGTTATCTGGTGACACGTCTGTTTGGATATATGGATGGAACAATCACAGTCTTAAGCCCTACTGTGCAAAAAAAAGTGGTCTTATATTTGTAATTTAAAACAGTTTTAAACACTCTCATTGAATATTAGTCTGTCAGCTAAACAGCTGCTTTCATTCCCTCTCCTGACAGAAAACAACAGATTGCAGCCACTTCATTATTCCTTCGCAACAGTCAGAGCCATATTGTTTTCCGGTTGTCCATCCAGCTCTTCCATTCTCGTGGACACGATATCTCAGTAACGTCGTGATGGAATGAAATTAAAATTCGGCACAAATATTCGCTAGGACTCAAGGATGAATTGATTAGATTTTGGTGGTCAAAGGGTCAAGGTCACGGGACCTCACAATACATGGTTTTGGCCTAGAGAATGCGATACCTCCGTAACACCTGAACAAAGATTCAAATTTGGCACAAATATTCACTTGGACTCAAGGAAGTCAGTTTGACCTCACAAAACACTTTTTAGCAATTACTCCAGACTTCTCACAGTAATTATGACAAAATTTCACACAAATGGTTCATATTTCATATAGGGATGTAATCTGAAACTAGTCTGAGTGGTGGAGGCACACAACGACGAAGAGGTAATTCTAGTTTTCAGTGTTGACTCCTCTCAGATCAGATCCAGATGGATATTAGTGTGTATTATAATTCTGAGTTGAACTTGTAGGTATGAAAAGCTTCAAAGAGCATGGTCACCGCATGCTGCTCATCTGGCTTCATGGAGTCGTGGTGGCGGGGGAGAACCCCATCAAAGGCCTGTACGAGGGGCTGGTGGAGATCTCCCGCACAGACCTGGCAGGTGAGACCATCACACTGCACCGTGCTCTATGTTCATGTCCATCAATGCTGTGGTGGGGGTGGGGGTGGGGTGTCAGTGATGTATCGGTGCATTACTTGCTGTCTCCTTGTTGTGTTGATCATCCAGAGTGTGTCCGGCAGAAGGCGAACGCAGAGAGCAGCTCTCCTAAGATGTGCTCTGCGATGTGATCTGTGTCACTCTGAGTGACTGTGAAGGTTTCACTTCACCCCTGAACTCTGTTTAACTATAAATGACCTGAGCTGAGCCAATCACAACACTTTGTATAATTTATGGCATGTTTATATTCACATTTTTAATCTGTTCTGACTCTGGTTGAGAGGATTTATTCTATGTTAGGGTGAGGGGACAATAAGATGGTTTTAATGTAAAATAACAGTTCTTTTTGTTGTTTTTTTAATGCATGTGGTGAACAGCTGCTGACACTATTCATACTGTATATACTGCTTTATCTCTGTACACAAAGGGCTGTAAACACACAACACATTTCAGATTATTATAAGGATTTATCATCCAGCCTCATATAATGTAAAGGATCCACCATAAAACCCATCATTTAATAAGGAATGTCACCTGGTATTAGGTTTGGGCCGATATTCAATAATATTGCAATATTTCCCACCAATGCAATATTTTTCATCATATCAATTTTTTGCTGTAACATAATATATGATTTAATATATTATTAAAAAAAAACAATTGAAACATAAAATATAACCCCTGTGATAATATCGTATATCAGGATTTTTGGGTTAGACTGCATTGAGATATTAAATTTTGGATATCAACCCTACCTGGTATCATGTGGGACTTGGATCCTGATCCACAAAATATTTACTATATACTGTATTTCTTTATCAAAAACTATATCTAGCAGCTACATAGAAATCCAAACTCCCCCCACCACATGCTTTCTCCTGAAAACATAAAGCTAAAGCTCTCCTTCCTTAAAGTTCCCCTCCAGACATGTTTCAAACTCTGTAAAAGTATTCTATGCTAATACTAATCAGCTGTGATTCATATTTAGTTGATCATGGTTTTCCCGAACAAACAGTCTCATCTCTTACATCCTGAGTGAGAAATGTGGATCAGGCCTTGAGCCCCGCCCACCACCTGCTGGCTCCAGGTGGACAGGTGAAAGAGCAGAGAGCATCAAGATGGTTAGAGGAGGAAACATCAGAGAGACTCAGCCACATGTTTGAGCCTCAGTCAGACCCAGACTCAGATGAGGAGTCTGAGACCAGAACCAGAGACTAGCAGACGGATCAGAACACTTAGCGTAGTTAGCATCTTTTATCTGTTTATGTTGTTTGTTAGCTTGTAACTGGCAGTGGCTGACACAGTGTCAGTGGTTCTGCTAATGCTAACTGTCTCTCTGTACTGACAAGGTTTCAGGCTTATTTAGACCCGCCCCCAATCCCCACCAGTTGACAGGATTGGTTCCTTAGGTGTTGATGATCATTTCTCATCATATGTCTATTATATAAAAACATCATATGGGAGTTTGGCTCCAAAAGAAACTCAGAAAGAAGTTGTTATGCTTAATATGGAAGCAAACAGCTGCCTGCTTACACATCAGCAGACACTGATGAGCATGTGACACTGAAGTGCATTCAGACTGAATGAGAAGCAGGTTTTGTCCTCGTATTATTTGCAGGAGCTGGAGCCTGATCAGAGAGCCTGGAGGCAGACTCGAGACTAAGCCAGTGTTTTAGTTTCATGGTCCAGTCCAAAGTTCACATGTAACAAAAATGTGAAGAAAGAACAACTAAACTGAATTTATTCTTACACAGCAAAATTCACATCAGCTTAAAGATTATGGATCATGGACATCTAATGAACAAACAGAGCAGAAGTATCATGGTTAGGGCTCCTCGATTTTAACCATAGGCCGATGTCCAATCATTACCCTGTGAAAGCCGATATGATCGTTATGATACCCCATGAGCGAGAGAGAGAGGAGTGACCACAACTCTCTCTCTCTCTCTCTCTCTCTCTCTCTCATGGATACCCTGCATGTTGACTGCAGCATCTGTTACAAGGCATTTTACCTTGTTCCTCTCCACCATGAGGTTAGTTTCACCTGAGCCGTGTGGCTTCTGAGTGGCTGCTGGGAAGATTTTCACTCAGGTGAGGTGTTAAAGGTGCTGACCAAAAACAAGAGGGTTGTAGATGTCAAAAGAGATAGACTGAGCACATGAGCAGCTTATATTGCCTTTAAGGTCCAAATGATCTACATTCAGCCAGTTACCTGCTCAGGTTGGCCAGCCTCCTGACAAGGGGAGGAGCATCACAACTTCCAACAAAAGTAGTTGTAAGTACGTGTGTGATTTTATGCGACTTAACATGATGCCTGCTGGACTTAAAGCAGTGCATTCTGGTTAGAAAGTTTGTCCGACTTTTGCTGCAGAACATCATCATGTCACATGACATTAAAACCTCACAGGAGCAAGGCACCTTCACTTTTCTGAGGCAGGTTCTGCAGTTTCTCACCTGTGTGATGACTGAGCTTTGTCCTGATTGGCTGAAGGCTTCACTGACACACATGACATGTTTTATGTATTTATTCTAAGAACTTCAGTTCCTCTTTTACTGTTCCTTCAGTTTATTTGAGCTCCTCCTTCTGAAAGCTCAGTTTTTACATATGGACACCAACACTATAGTTTTCATTTCCAGTTTGTTATTATGAAAGCATTCTTACAGGTCAAGATTTATTCTTTAGATTTCTCTTCACCTCCTGGCAAAATGGTGGCCCTTGTTTTTTATTGTCAAGTCTGTGGTTCTCAATGAATAAATATTTTTACTTTTTATTTATTTACCATCAAATACTTTGGGCTCCATAATAAACACTGAAAGATCTGTGGATGCTGCTGATGCCTTTAAAAAGCAGCTCAAGGTCCAGAGGTGCAGACTTCACTTCTCCTGTTTTATTCATCTGTTGATGTGAAGTACTTTGCCCTCGAATGGTGCTATTAAAAAAAACTTGATTCACTCACTTCACCAGGAGAGTGACGACACCAGCCACACACTGCAGCAGCTCTCACACACATCAATACTCTGTAGATATCATCATATCACCACATGGAAATGTACTGGTAAAGCTGCCACCATTTTTGGGCAGAACTCGAACAATGGCTGTTGTATTAGCACAGGAAACATGAGCGGGTCACCCTGGTTACAACAAATGATCTAAAGTGCAGTTTTGCTCAGTGTTGACATGATCACTCACTATCAGCTGTTAACATCCATTAGCATTAGTAATATACAGTGTTTAACCTACTGTCCCCACTGCAAGCAATAGACCATTTACAGGATGCAGTTTAATGATGCAAAAAACACATGACATTTCGAGCAAAAAAAAAACTTTTCTATTTTGATCTAAACTTTGCTTTATTGTTTTATGATTTACTGGATAATTTCACTTCTTCTAAACCTCTTTGGTTGATGTCATCATAACCCATAAACATATGCTGATGATGGGTCACAAGTTGCTTTATTTTGAAGGGTGACAAGCCAAAAGGTTGGGAAGTGCTGTTCTAGATGACTGGGCATCCTGCAATGGTGTGGTAGGAAACAGGAAATGGTTAAAACTATGACCAAAAAAATCCAGCTTATATAAAACTGAACTTAAGGAGTTGTGTGTATATCTGTATTTATGTTTATGAATCCACTGATTCACTAAACTGAGAGTTTGAAATGGTTTTGAAACACTGCACCATGTGTTTAATGTTTTCATGTATTCCTCTCGGTTTCACTCTGACCAAAACAAATTGAATCACAGTTCTGTTTTTGTTATATATGTACAGTATTTCCATTTCTACTTGAATTTCTTTGTGGAGCCACTCTGTGCATGTTCAGAGTTTTAAATCACGTGTGTGTGGTATAGATATAATCTGTGTTAAATGTATAAACTTCTAATGTAATTGTGAACTTGACTCATTCATGAGATCAGTAAAAACTATACTTTGAAAACAAGTGTCTATGTTGCAGTGTTCTCCTACAAATCTGGACCGTCATCTACCTGAGTGAAGAGCCTGTGGTCGGGTATCACAAGTGGGCCAACAAATCATTTGCAAAACAGTACAATTTTGGTGAAAACATGTCATTATAAAAAATATGTATAAATATGAATAATGTTTTGAAATGTTTTTTAAAAAAATTTTTTAAATTTATAAACTCAATGATAGGAACTTTTATGTTTTCGATTTGTTTGCTATTGCAGTCTGATTGTGCACTGAAAGATTACATCGATGGCAAAAACTGGAGCATCTAATCCTATGCTGCTTTCAGTTCAGTCCTGAATGTTCCATCGTTCTCATTAAAAACACATGATTCAGCCTCTGTATAGATAGATCACATGTGGGCAGCCAACATTTTTGAGATTTTCAAGTGGGTCATGAGTGGAAAAGATTAGGAACCACTGATCTACATCTACGTCTTTTACAGTAAAACTGTTCTGATGATGCTACACACAACTCAAACACACTCATTCAATGAGTGGGAGCTCCAGTTGCTCCAAAGCTGAATATGATTTACAATTATATACTCTATACATAGGACACAGGACCATGGTCTGATTAACCTCTTAAACTCAGCATGGCCTTCAACCCAGCCACTACTCATCCTCTCTATGGCCTCCAGGTTCACACCCAGAGAGCAGATTATTTGGTCAGGAACCACCCAGTGTGCCTGTGCTGGAATAACCTGGCCTCATATTTTCTGTGCATCAGTTCACTTGTGGTAATTTGATTCACTTTGATCAGACTCTCCAAGAAACCTAACCACACTCACCTGCTCAGGTGTTTGGCTGTATAAATTCAGGGATGTGGCCTCATGACATCTAAAGAAACATATCACTTGTGTCTTTGATACAGATGAACTTATTTTCCCACTGCTCAACCATTTCTGTTGCAGTGCGTTTTCTTCTGTATTAGATTCCAGCCATAGTTCTCCCTTGTTGTAAGTGTGTGAGGTATTGTTCTGTAGTTTGAGGGTCTGAAAACTACTACTGGAAATGTTCCTGGTTCCCAAACTAAATTAAACAACCTTAACACTCCAAGCAGTGCACTGTCATAACAAATACCATCTATCCCTGATGAATTTGGTCACATAAATGGCCCTCTTTAATTCAAACAGACTGACAGCTAAATCTAGACTTTCTCTTGACATGGTGTTTCTTACATTCACACCTGGATTCTGTGTGAGTGTCATCTCTACACTGTCACTGAGGAATTATCTGAACTGTGAAGTTTGCGAGAACTTCTGTCTCTTCCTTTATTGCTGACAGCCTTCTTGTTTCTCCTGGTTCCACTCATTCCTCTTATCATTCCGTCCATGGTTACACTCTCTTCACTCCCTCCCTTCAGTATTTGCTAAATGTATAATGTATAACTGCAGACAACCTTTTATTATTGAAATCATCTAGTAAATCAGTAAATTTATGTAAATGTATCATTAAATAATCACATCTGACCAGGGTTCAAACTACGGGGGATGAAACATTTATATAATCGTCTTACCTGTGATTGTAAATAGTACAGCATATTCCCTATATTCATGCCTGGAATATGATTTCAGACACCTTTAAACTGGACTGTACCATTGTAACATGTCACATCTCCCTGCCTCACTCCATCCTCAACTCTCTGCTCCTGTGTCTCACAGACACTGTACGTAAAAATAATTAGCAGTAGCTAACGGTCTAGCTTGTTTCATACACTTTACTTTCTTGCCTTTAGAGTTTCTGAATTAGATTGTGTCCAGTATCTACAGATGAACGCTAATGTTAGCTAGTTTGTAACGTTAGCCTTAAGTTACAGTTTAGCTAACTAATGTTAGCTAGCTGATAGCGTGTCCTTTCATTTCCAGTGTTAGCTTGTTATTTTATTACCAATATACAATTTCATATATGATCTAATGTTACAAACACTGGGGCTCAGTCATGAGCAGTGAGACAATGGAGGAATTACTGTTGTAGAGATATGTTTAGATCAATATAGAGTATTAATTCATGTTAATAGTCGTGTGTGTGTGTGTGTATGTGTGTGGTGGTTTAGTCTTTTACCTTTATGATATTAGCTTCTATAATAGACACTCTCTTGTTTTCCCTCAGTAATTCAGGAGTTTTACCTGTTGGCTCATTGGACAATATTAAACTCCATGTGTGCCCAGCACCTCATTGTACAGTAGTAAGCTACGTGTCTGCTCTGCACTGGGTTTCCTTCATCCTGGAGAAATAGTTCACTACGATTGTCACTTTATAATTGGCACTCTGCATCTGACCTTGCTTAGTTCTTGAAATGTGTCACAGTTGGCTTTGTTGAATTTGCATCCCCGTACCTTCATTTCCTCTTTTACTCTCACCTTAATTCTTATTGGATACTGATCACTGCCCGCTGGTGATTAACTGTACACCTCCCAGGTTATGATACCTGCAATTCCATTGATACTAGTGCTGTTATACCCAGTACCTCTCCCATCACTCACACATATTAATCCCTTATCTCCCTAATCCTCTGTGACTAAACCATAAGCATCTATTTTCTTGATCCCCCACAGTGTGCTACCCCCGTATCCTGTACTTGCCCACCCACAGTATTCAGTGTGTTGAGGCACAATCTGTTACATGGGTAATAGTAATGAATTATTGCTAGTTCATCCTTTCCAGATCTTGACCACTTTTGGTTCGTGTTCTTTCTTTGAATTAAGATTAAATCTCATCCCATCATTTACACACGAGGCCACACCACCATTTTTCCCAGTCTTCTGATCAATCCTAACTCCTGTATAACCCTGTATGACAAAATCCCACTCTGTTCTCAGCCATGTTTCTTCTACACATATTATATTAGGCTTATCTTGTAGTTTGAAACAACCACTTCACATTTACTCAACTGCGTCACACCCTAGACCTTTGACTCCTAGATATTTTTCTGCTGATTTATATTATTTTTGATCTCTATAACATCAACATTGTACAGAACATCAGTGTCTTCCTTTTCTTTGCTACATCTCTCACTTGGTCTCGTCTTGTGATCTCTGCACTAATTAACTTATGTTAGATTTCCCTGGCTGCACAAATGCTTTCTCAGCTGCTTCAGTGTTTGCACTCTCTCGGGAAATTTTGAGTTACTGCTCTTCTGCAGCACTTCTCACACTCTCAGTAAGCCGAGCCATGCTCCCCTCCACAGTTTCAGCACTTAAGCTTAGCTCCTGTTTCACACTGTCCATCTTCATTTTCAATGGCACATCTTCAACATCCTTGTTTGCCTTTGCATTCTGCTACAAAGGCAATTCTGGAGAAAGACCGCTGATATATACCATGATTGTTCCATGAGGTAGTAAACTGGCTGCAGTTGCTGCTGCTATAAGCAATAACATGCAGAGAGGAGGAGACCTTTCCCATAACCAGCTATTGCAGACAGTGATACTCACAACTCTCCTGCTACTACAGCTAACATCACACCAACTACATATTTTAGCAAACTAGAAAGTAAGCTGAACGTCCATGGGCAGTAATTTCAAATTGGTGACATCACAATTAATTATCAGCTGTTTTCAGTTTCTTCCATTAAACTAGATTTGACTCTGGAATATACGATGCCACATCAGGGCCACATTGTGGGGGAAAAAAAATCAGAAATTTCGAGAATAAAGTCAGAATATTACAAGAAAGAAAGTCCTAATTTTACAATAATATGACAGCAAAGTCATAATTTTCCAAAACAAAAAGTCAAATATGTCAAAATATGATGACAATAAAGTTGTAGTTTTAGGTTGCATGTTGTTTAGAGGGGAAATATCAGATGCTTTAAAATGAGGAACGTGGAGCATCTTGTGAAGTTGTACTTTAGCAGAGGTTTCACTAATAAGGAGATACTTCATCTTTTGGCTCATCATCATCATCATCATCAGGACACTGAAAAGATGGTGAAGAAAATTAGTCTATTCTATTGTTAGACAGACAAACAGCAGCTGCCAGAAGCAGCTCAGGCTGACACTGACTGTCATTTCTGGTTGTTGTAATAGTCCTAAAAAATATGTTTTTTCTGGAAACTTTACATTTTTAATTTTCACAATATTATGACTTTGTTCTCATATTCTCTTTATTTTTTTCTTCATTGTGGCCCGAATACTCCGTCATAGGAAAATTACCTGAAATGACTTCCTAACAACGGTAGATAGCAGCATGACGCTTCGTACCGTACAGCCTGCCGGAAAAGTACACAAAGAAGAAGTGCGTCGGTGCGAAGTCGTTGTCGCTGTTGCATTCTGGTTTTTGTGGTCCGTCTCTGATCTCCCTCGTCGTCAGTGCACAACTGAACCATTGATCTTCAGTGATGGCTTCGGGAAGCACAGTGCTGCAGACACCTGAGAGTGGAAACGAAGGTTTGTTCTTTAGCTCAAGTATCAGGTAGACGGCAGCTTCGAGCCGTTCTCATGCCACTGTGTCTGACGACAGTTGCAATATGGCTAAACTGCGTCAGCCAGCTAGTTAGCTAGCTAGCATGCTAACTAACCAGCTCGAGCTGTGACCTAAAGTAGCTTACATTTTTGACTCTGATGCTGTAACATAAATACATACATATACAACAGTTGGTAAAGTGCTGTTTGTACGTTTCAGGAAACAAGAGGACATCGTGTCCGTTACACGGCTGTAAGCGGGTCTACTCTGACACCAGCGCCCTGGAGAGCCACATAAAGGACCATGAGATCCCGGCTCAGTCTCTCCCCGGTGAGCTTCTATGGAAATACATGTGTAAACAAGACACAATAATAAAAATATAACTGAAAATACACGATATAATGAAAAAAAATTATTAGTTACATTTTTGTGTCAAGTTGAACCGTAGCTAATATGATTTTGAAGCAGGAGTATGGAAGCTTCACAATGACTAAATGTAAACAAACCAAACACGTCAGGTGAAATACAACAGACATTATTACATTTTGTTTCTTCTTCGTGTGTGCATTTATTGTGTCACAATCAAATCAAAAAGACAAGTTAAAAAGGACAATTATTCAGCTTTTAATCTTTAATTACAGTAAATAATTTTTTATTGTGATATGACTTTTCCACAGTCACATTGAACTGTAATACACCCCATCACTTTGATTTTGATCTGGCTTTTAGTTTTGTTGTTGAGTGTTGGGCTGGAGATGAGAGGGAGGGGTTATCACAGTGTCTGTCCTCCCCTCAGGGAAGACGTTGCTGTGCTCCACGACCGGCTGCAGTGGCTCCTTCCCCAACATGCAGAAACTGATGGAACACATGAGGCATCATCACAAACCCAACATATACTTCTTGTGAGTTGGTCTTTTCTTTAGTCACAGCTGAGATCCTGTGTATACATTGGTAAGATATCTTCAGAGTCATGCAGCATCGCCTCTTTCTGCAGGTGTGAGAGTTGTCGCACAAAGTTGCGGTCCTACCGTGGCCTCCTGACTCACCTGCACACCTGCTCCAAAGTGCCACGGGGCAAAACAAAGACGACTGAACCGATGCCCCCACAGCCTGCTGCTGTGACCAACCAGAACACGACCTCCATGCCCATGGACCAGACCCCCCCGCAGCTGGACTCAGTGTCGAAACCCCAGCAACTGCCCTCTCAAATCCCAAACAAAGATGGTTCCTTCCCTGCTGCTGTTCCTCAGCCAGACTCAGCTGTCCCCCCTCTCCTCGCCCCCCCCTTCCTTTCTCACCAAGAGACCTCCCCTACCCTTCTCACTGAAGGAGTTCCTCAGCCTCTGCTCAGAAACGGAACCTCTAATCTGCCTCCGTCTCTAAACCTGGATGTCCCATCAGCAGCTCCTGACCCCTCTGATGCCCAGGGTCAGACCCAGACACAGACCAGGTCTCCTGAGCCTGTCCAGCCTGCTCCGGTATCAGCTCCTCAGTCTCCTCCTGGGTCCTCAGCAGTCTGGAAGAAGAATCAAGGTGAGCCTCTCCTCACTCTAAAGCACACAGCTGTAACCTGCCAGATGTGGCTACCTGCTCTCAGAGTGCTAATATAACACAATCACTAAAAATGCATAACTATCATCGACTTCAACACAGACAAAAAAAACCCCAAAAAACAATTCAGAACAAAGTCCATTTCCAAAGTTATTAAACTAATTAACAAAAGTGAGAAACACAGAGAGAGGTCTGTGTTGCTCCACTCGCTGCAGCCTGACTTACCTGATATCACTCCCTGCCCCGCCCCTTATGAGAACATCAAAGCAATTCAGCTGCCCAGCAACTAAAAGGCAATGACCATAGTCACCTATTCCTTTATATTTCAATTGTAAACATTAAATTCTATATACTTTAAATGATCCACACTCACTTTTAGTGACAAAAATAGATGATTAACTTATGGCTTAGCATTACTGTAAATATGCACTGTAAATACGTAAACCTGTAAATACTGTAAATAATCCTTCAATTTCTTTAACCACTTACTGTACATTACTGTTATTTTAAGTATGCACTTAAGCTAATAGTTCAACATTAATAAACTGCATTTAGGCTCCTACAACAATGGTGAGTACCTACCAGAGAGATCACCAGCATACAATCGAGGTTAATACATAGACAAAAAAATGAATAAAAATTAAGTGCATGCTTTGACAGTGGGTTTTATCCATGGATGTATTAGAAGAACTGGATACGGCGCCATTGCTCTGCCTTGCAGCCAATTCTTCCCAGTGGCCACTCGCGGTATTGCAGCGAAAAATCCCCAGCGACCCAAAAAGCATTTTTCCCATTGACCAATAGTAAAAGAAACACCTGTAAAACTGTTGACAGAACACCTCCGGCTGTAAACACAGTCAATTATTAATCTTTGTATTGTATATTTTTAAGCCATGGACTTTTAATCTTTGTAAAAAAAAATTCCAAAGCCAACAAAAAGCCCAGAAAAGTAGTTTTTTTGGATGACATCACCGCTGTGCACACGCACTCTCCGCGCGGTCGAGCTGTCTCTCGTGAACGAGGATGCTTGCTAGGTTGATGCAAACGCCGTACGGATGTACAGAAGTTAGAAGGAAAAGTGAATCATTAACGACATAAAGGTGAATCTTTGTTTCCACACATCAAGATATTTTGATTTTGTGGCAGTTACTGGTCACTTGTCAGCCTTTGTTCTCGAATGTAATTGTTTTTTAATCTAAATATACGCTGATATATTAGCCACGCAATGACTGATTCACTGATATGACACTGTAAGTGATTTTTCATAACGACCCCGTAACACTTTTCTTCAGTGAATTTTAATTTGGTAAGTCATTTACCTGGTAGGTGATCGTTCCTGTGATCTGTGTGCCAGCAGTGTCTCATCCTGACTGAAGTTCACCAGCCTGTCTTCCACTCACCACAACCACATTCATTTAGTTTATGGCTTCAACTGTCTCAGTGGTAAAATTATAACTGACTTCACATCCACTGGGTTGGCGGTGGTGGCCTGCGATGGTGCAATCTTATTCAAATCAAATATTCTGGCACTAATTTTATATATACAATATGAAATAACAGTGACTTAATTAATTAATAAATTTAAATACGCGTAAAACTGAAAGGCTTTGGTGGATCAAAGTGGTAAAACCATGAAAAACACATCATCATGGATCATGGACAAAATGTCATTGTAAAAAATGACCAAAATCAACACATTTAATATGCTCCACTATAAATAAGTAGTAGGAGTATAAGAATACGTAGATGACGTGCTATATGAATATGCTTCAATATAAAAAGGTAACAAAGCCCTTCTGATCATTTTATCTGACAAGTTGTAATATCTGTCACATGCAGCATCAATTTCTTATTAAAAATGCTCAAAGAACAGGTCAGACATTTTTTTGTCCGATTATGATTTCTTGTGTTGAGTCCAAAGTGATTTTAAGCTCTAAAGCTTTTAACTGAATGACTTGTTTTCCCTTTAACATCATTATTAACTGTCAACACGAATTATCCGTGATATCAACGATCGTAGGTTTAAAAGCATCTTACTCTTCAGAACATTATCTTCATTGTTTGTTGCTGTTGTCATTTGTATAATCCACGGTTTCAAGCTCTGAGCAAGTCCTGTAGAAGTCTTATTACTCCTCCATGAAGTCCGCTAGCATAGCATTTATAAACGCGCAGCGCCAGATCCAGAACGCTGTTTGCTCGTTCTCAAAGCCCAGAGGCACCATGGGAGTGATACTACTGCACATATTCAGTGGGCTTCATAACGTGGAGGAAACCCGGGAGCCGGAAACGTTTTCAGTGTATGCACCAGGCGAGCAACTTCTATAGAAATGAATGTGCACCATTTTTGATCCAGTGTCCAGTTCTTATAATACATCCATGGTTTTATCAGACACATCTAGTAAGTGTAAGTTAAAACAGTGAATGGGCTCCATGTTTTCCACAGCAGGTCTTGGCGTACTGCCAGTTAGAGCTGGGAAAAAAATGATGAATTTTTTTTTATTTAGTTACAATTTTTATTTGATTGATCCAATGTTGATTCTTAAAATCCTAAGATTGATCTTTGCATTTGCTCTTTTTTTTTGTACAGTTGTACAACTGTGCTAAATGTTGTGTGTGTGCAGTCTACTTTATTCAGTCTGTCCCTGTCGGGGAGAGAACGTCTGTCTGCAGATGTCAGGCTGATTAATTGGTGTTGAGAAACAACCTGCTGTCTGTATGAATGAATGAAGCATTTTCTGGGTTTTATGATTGTGAGTCAATTCATGGAGAAAAGATATTTTGTACTGACAATTAATTTGTCCCTTCATTCTTTAGGTATGACCTGCAACAGACGCATCCTTTGGGAGCACACTAAAGGGCGCTACACATGTGTGCAGTGTGGACACACAGTAACCAACCGCAAGGAAATGACTCAACACATCAACAGTCAACACAGCGGTAACAAACCTGCAGAAGACACAGGAAGAAACACATAGAGTGGAGGCAGGTTTAACCAGACACTGACTGATGGTTTACTATAACACATCACTCTGAGTGAAGAGCCTGAAGCACTGAGTTACACACTGTTAGTGTTCTTAACATGTAATATGACTTTGTCTTTTTCCAATTAACACTTAGTTTCTGCATATTGCTGCTAGACACTTTTCATGGTACCACTTTACAATCAGACTACCCTTATAAAGGATTAAAATGGTAGTAAGTCATTAGTAAGATTAATGAGTAGTAAGCATTAAGTTGATCTTGCCAAATAGTGAGTCTGCATCAATGTATGAAAACGTTATAACCTGTCTATAATTGTTTATTTATGATTTATAATTTGTTAACATCTGAATTAATACACTGATTATAAACCATTTAGTCTTTTATAAGGGTAGTCTTGATTGTGCTCACACATTATTCTTCTTCTGCTGTTCTTTTAATGCCCTGTTGTACAGTAATTGTCATTCAGTCTAGTTTGGGGCCTACTGTAAATTGATTTGTCGGTTGGTTTTTGTTCCACAGTGATTGCACACAAAGTACTTAATGCTGTTTCTCAGTCGACTGGACTAGAGAGATAAACACTGAGTCGTGACGTGTGGTCACATTTAGTGTCTGGACTACCATCCCAGATCATGAAACGTCATGATGTTATTACTGTTTACGTCACTAATAACCCCAGCTACACCAGCTGTCCGTCTGCTTCTGTTATACAGGCTGGACTCGGGTTGTAATTACTGAATGTAGATCCCACATGTGTTTGAACAGTTACAGAGGGAAAATGTAGTTTACAGCTTTTGTACCATATGAATTAAAGGATAAGGCTGATGTTTTTCTTATTGTCAACAATGTGTTAGGAACGTGCCACCCAGTGAAACAGTGACTCGTGTTTAACAATGGAATGGAACAGAGGAATAAGATAACAGGATTTGATACACACACAACAGCATCAAACCCTGGATCCTCTTGTATTCCTCCATGCCGGCAGCAGCCGCAGCCATATTGTTTTCAGGTTGTCCGTCCGTCCCATTCTTGTGATTGCGATATCTAAGACTTTGATGGAACTTCTTCAAATTTGACACAAACATTCACAAGGATGAACTGATTAGATTGTGGGGTCATAGTATGCCTCAGTGACAGGGAGAGGCATACAACCGCAAGGTAATAATTGTAGTTTTACATGTACCATTTCACATACTTCAAGTTCTACATCAAACACCTTCACAAGAAAAACAAGGTCAAAAAAAGCTGTTTTTATTTGGGTCAGTCAGAATGAGTTGATACAAGCACTTGACTGTTCAGAGTTGAGAGGTGGTGGTCACTTCAGGGTCTTCTCCATGCTGCCGGACACCCACCACCACCACACAGTCTCTCAGCTCCTATTCATTAGCATTACAGGCCCGCCCAGCTGTGAGCGTTAACAATAATTAACAAGACAAGATCACATGACAAGAGGTCCCACTTGATCATTAACATGTGAATTAGTAGACGTTACCACATGCAGACTTAAGTGCTGTTTTCAACAAACAAATCCCATCCATGGATGAGGTGGAGTCATTATTGAAGGATAATGTATATAAAAAAAACCTGGGGAAGGGCGGCACTTACACATGGGTCTGTCACAACATGATTCAGACAGCATGAGCTGTCCTCCATCAGTATTTTACATGTGGGTTAAAAAGAAACGTTTTCATGTTCCAACTCATTGTCTCTAAATTTCTGTTAATAAACAAAACCTGCTGGAAATTAACTGGAAACTAAAGGTTGTTTTTTATCACATGATTGCAGGTTGTTAAGGAAAAACCCTCTGAGTAAACAAGTGCATACAAAAAAATTAAGTGCCACCTGTCATCCCCCTCCCCCCCAAGATCAAGCAATGCTGATTTTTTTTTATGTTTTATTATCACAACTATGTTCAGCTAAGTTCTCTTGAGGCTTTAAAAAAATCTCTTCTGGTCAATCGCGTACATCTTTCCCGCCGGAAGCTTCCGGAAAAATAAACTGTTGCCTCTGCTCATGTTGCCCTGGAACAAAGAGAGGAAAGGACAGGTCAGTGGTGATGTCACAATTTACAGGTGACCAACAGGTCTTTGGTTGTTATGACATGAAAAGATCAGTGGGCCTGTCCATACCACATCAGAGTATTGTGGATATAACAAAATTATAAGGATAATGTGACCTGTAATAAATACAGGCTTTAAAGCTCCATACAGTCTAAAGGTATATATCCATATATTCAGAAACTGAGACTTAAAACCATCCGTCAGGACTTCTGGAACTTAGTGATGTCACAACAAAGCAGTCACCACTCAGCCACATCCCAAGTATCGCCCATCTGGACCCACCGCCTAACCTGGCAGGATTTGGTTTCTCTGAGAGCTGCTATATTTTTATTGGATCACTCAGAAAACAGTCAGCCAATCAGAAGAGAGGTTCAGAACCTCCTCTCTTCTGATTGGCTCACTGACCTTGTTACTAGAGATGCACCGAGAAGCCTGAGAGTGATGTAAAAATCTTCTTATGGATCAAGACTTCAAATAAAACACAGGAGAAGAGGGAAATATGGAGCGTTCAGTTAGAACTGAACAGTAAAGACAGTGGACTGGAGAGTGAAGCTTCCAACCATTTGTATCTAGGCCACAGTTTGAGTTCTGTGCATCAATTCAGATTAACTTAATCTTGGAGGAGCAGTGGCTGCATCCACACTGATATGTTTTCATTTTAAAACAAAAACAATGTCCGTCCATACCAACACATCACATGACCATTCACATTCACTGGGCATGTGGGGATCAGTGTAGATACGAAGCAGATCGTGTACTCCGCACTTGGTTACAGTAAATCCTCTGAGGGAGGAACAGCAAAGACAGCTGTAGTATTCAAATACAGAATATAACTGAACAGCTGCTAGCACAGACAGCAAGGTCAGTAACACTGTAATTCATTACCATGTTGTATTCACCACTGGTAGTCCAGGCTGATGAGAGCCAATCAGGAGAGAACGTGGGTGTCCATGTCATCGTTTACAAATGTCTCAGTTTCTGTCCGTCCAGATACAACAACCCCAGAGTTTTCAAAATAAAACTCCAGTTTTATTTTCAGAAACTCAGCTGAGCCGAGTTTAACTCTCTAACTCATCAGTGTCTGTCACTTACCTCTCTGCTTAGATGCCTCCAGCAGTCCACCCAGGTGGGATATACTGATGCATAAGGTGGCAGGCCTCCAGCGAGCCTACAGGACAGTGGAAACATGAGTCTATCTGATCCATCACTTGTGAGGATTTACAACAGGAAGTAACCGGTATACTCACCCGCAGTTATTGACAGCCATGAGGTTTGACACCAAAACAAAAGGGTATGTGAGCATACTGGCAAAGAACTGGAAGACAGAGCAGAGGCGGATCGTGGTCAGACAACAGTTTGCAAACACAAGGACTGAGGTATGCGTGTGTGTGTGTGTGTGTGTGTGTGTGTGTGTGTGTGGGACTCACCCCCGTCACAGCCTGAGAGCAGTTCTTGATTTCTCCAGTGTGACTCATCTGTGCAGAGGAACAGAGTGAGGGTTAGTTCTGGACTGAACTCGCAGCATGGAGGGTCAGTGCTTAGGGTAAAGACACATGTCCATGTCAAGTTGTTGGTGACTGGGCTGGACTGGAGCAGGACTGGAGTGGAGAAATCAGGACTGAGTAAACATCAACTTCCTGCGGCTGCTCAGAGAAGTTTAGCTTTTGAATTGATTTGATGAAGAATCTTCATTAATATTTCAAAAACTGTAAAAAGGTAGAGAACTGAAACTGCTTCTCCCTTCTATAGCGCTTCACCTACTCAAACACGGTAGTGGGCAGCGCCACCATGTGGTGAGAAATGAGCTAACAAATATGCAAAATGTTTTGTCTGATATCTCAGCAACCATGAGGTGTAAAAGAAAGATTCTGGTGTCCATGGATTCAGTGGATGATGTTGAAGAGACTGATTCAAAGTTTTTTCTGCCATTTTGGATTTTTTTTGCTAGACCTACTTTTGACTCCCCATCCCACACCCTTCATCCAAGCTTCACCAAACTTGGATCACGCCATGTTTGAATGACCCAGATCACGTTCCACATGTTTGATTTGAGATATCATGTATTGTTTTTCTGTGATTGGCCGACAAACCTTTGCACGTGTGGTCATAACAAAATAAGTGTAACTGTAAATGCTTCATTTCATGCAACAAATTTGGTTCAAGTTTACAGACTGAGAACACAAAACACTGCAGAGTTTCATGCAGTTTCACTACTAGAGGGTGTTACACTGAAAAAACAAAAGATGCTTCCACTTTTAAAATGTCAAGCATGATCAGGCCATATTAGCTGGTAAACAGCTTGTTGATATCCCTTATGATTAACAAGTTATTCATTTTTTAAAGAGAAAAAGCTGTAAAGGCTAGAGAATTGAAACCTGGCAGACAGCTGGCAACTGGTGAAATGCTTCACATAGTCAGAAATTGTTGCGGTTGCACCACTGTGTGGAAAGTTATTGATGCTTCAGCCGCAAGCAAGTTGCAGGAGCAGAAATAACTTTGTGCAATCACCCTGCATTTTCTTGAGGAAAGGACAATCTAGTCTGTTGGTGCTTCAGCATAATGTCCAGTTTAGCTATACAGACTCATGCTGACGGTGAAGAGCACCACAACAACTACAGTGCTAACATCAGAGTCAGACTGAGTCAGTCCTTTAATCCTGAGCACCTGCTGAGTCTGACTCTGTATTTAGACTTATTAGACCACTTCATTTGACACACCTTGTTAGCCACTTTCTCCAAACAGGAAAGTTCATGACTAAATCATTGCGTCTATAAATTTTAATTATTAATCTGACATGAATAAAAGTTCAACTGGAGAATGAGACAACCAACTAGAGAAGATGTATCACTCTGTTGGGTTTATCAGAACTACAGAAACAACTGCTCTAAATCAGTCTCAATTTGCGTGCTTCCATTAGTGCACCGATATGTAGTACACTGTGCACACTATACACTCAGTGGTGTAGTGTGTGCATTTCAACAGGGTACTGTTGTCGCAAATCAAACACTGCTGTGATGATCGCAATATTTGACCGCGATTGTCACCCGCCAAAATTTCCACTGGCTTCTTTGCTCATGTGACTTTTACTTTTCTGTGTAGAAATGATGCCGCCATCAGCAGCGACGACCTGTCCTCCCTTCCTCTGCCACAGTCTTCACAAGTTAGAAAATATGTTGGTGGTCCCTCCACTTTTAGTTGTTCAAACCCAAATCATGCTTCTAATTTAAACACATGAGGAGGAAATGTGAGACTCGGGTATCTCAGTTTTTGACTTTGTTTCTGAACTCACATGTTTCTCAATCTTAATCTCACCAATTGTACGAGATATAAACTTCAAAATATGACATAAAAACTTCAGGCTGCAACTGAAATAATAAAAAAAAAGGATGAAAACTGTTAAATTCAACATGAACTAAAACTGTGAAAAACAGAGGAGACACTTGACAGGTAGATCTGGTTGTTTTGTTCTTTGGGGTGAAGATGTTTTAGTTGCTAACTCACCTCCGTCTCTGCTACACTGTCCCTGTCACCCTCTCCTCCTCACTGAGCCCTGCCACTAAAAACTCATTCTCCATAGATTTATAAAAAAAGCTGAGTGTCCTAAACATTTCTCTTCTTGCAGGACAGAGAAAAGTGTGCACACTGGATAGATGACATGATTTGAACGAACATGATTGTCTTGTTAAGTTAAGATGCACACGTACAGGTAGGCTACAGGTGTACCACATGAAAGTTCATGTAAACATTTTACATTTCTCTTCAATCACTTGTGCCTGAACTGCAAGTATGTACTTACTATAAAGGACAGTTACTCAGTTTTGTAATTTGGATCAATGAGTCAAATACAGAGAATGAATCTGTGAAGAACTGCATCATGACATCATCTTGTGGAACTCACATGTCACTTCTGCTCCTTCCTGTTCCCTACACAACCCGAAGGTAAGCGCTGCCTCACAGGCTGCTCTTACTAACCGGCCCTAACCCTAACTCTGAACTGAGCTGAGTGATGTATAAGAAGGGGCATACCGAGTCATCAATGGCGTACGTATTGATGAGGTGCGCCAGCAGGTTACAAATCCACAGGGACAGAACGTCACCGAGCAGACGAGGAATCAAACCACTGAGGAAAATAAAAGAAAACATTATTATTTCTAATCTAAACATCCTGGTTCACTGGATTTAAGATCACACCATCAAGGTTATAATCCAGTTTCCCCATTCTCAGGCCTTCTATCTAAGGTGTGCATATAATGGGACCACCTTATATAAACAGTACAGCCACATTTATTAATAACCACCCTGTGTGTGCTCCCGACTTTGTACCACAGAGAGAAAGACTAATGTAATCCACCCAAACAGCCCAGGTGACTTTTACTCTTTATATCCTCAGGTTGTCAATACAGTGCATATGTGAATGGATAGCAGAGTGTGTGACACTGAGCCTTTGTACTATTAAAAATCACACTGAAAAGATGCAACTATAAAAAAAAAAACAAATTTTCATTGTATTAAAAGTTCTCACTGTGATAAGCCAATGATAGAAACTTGTATGTTGTCACCGTACAACATCTTATACTTGTTTGCTACCTCAGTCTGATTGTGCACTAACAGATCACATCATTGGCAAAAACTGGGGAATCCAAATAGACAGCTAGTTAACAACAGGAAGAATTAAAAAGGAAAGAGACAAAAAGAAAAACTGAGCTCCCTGTTTCAGTTCAATCCTAATGTTTCATCGTGGTCATTAAAATACAGCGTGCTCCGAGACATGAAACATGAAATACAATGTAACCATGGTGTCAGCGAGTTATGCTGTAGCTACAACAAGTCCTGTTTTTAGCCCATAAACTGTCTCATTAACAGCAGTGATGAGCTGTGATCAGCTGATGTTTGCTGATGTTCAGAACACTATCACTGGATCACTGTGATACTGAAGGAAATGAAGAACTCTGAATGAAGGTCTGCAGCTAGAAGGAGCAGCTTTTTTTCTATGATTTCTAGATTTTTTTTGTAACTATTTTTGTTGAAATTTTCTGTCAATAAATATTGACTGATATGCGAAACATTCTACTTACAGGAAGAGTCTGTCAGTGACATAGGTAACAGGTTATATCTTATTTTGTGTGGCAAAAGAACAATCAACTTCTCTTCCAAAAGTTCCCATTATTTCTTCAGCAATCTCTTAACAATATGAGCAAATCAAAGGGTAGGCCAACAAAATGTGACAATGGTCAGCCATCTTTTACTGCACTGACACCACAGTTATCTAAAGTTGACCATCAAAACAAAACACCAAAACCCTGGTAGATGAAAGAGACAGGGATAGTCACACTTACGCAAAGAAGCCCAGTATGCCTTCTTCTCTGTAGACTGTGATGATGGAGTCAAACACCCCACTGAGAACAGAAGATTTGCATTTAAGTTATTAACAATCGTCAAGGCTCCTCTCACTGAGGCTCATGTGTAAAATGTTGAAACTTTACCTGTATTTTGTTTCTCTGCCAATAAACTGGACCATACATCGCAAAGTAATCACTGAAAAACAAGTCCAGGAAACATACATGACATGAGCTTCGTGTCTCCCCACACATCAGATGTAACTTCAGTGAGTCAAAACTGAACCCGGCTCAAACAGCCTCTGCAGGTATCACATGATTAGTGTTGTATTGAGTCAGTTAAAGTCACGGCGTACCATGAAAGGGATGCGTGACGATCGTGGCGCAGGAACGAGCTATCATCTCTTTGGTTGTCTGTGGAGGTGGGAAGAGACGGAAAACTATCAGCTGATTTATTCAACACTGTAACAGATGTACATACCCTGACAATTAGTAATATCTAAAGGTGGAGAAATCACAAATATTTAATTGGACCCAACCATTACAGTGTATTCTACACAGATCCCCAAAATCCTTATAAGAAACTAACAAAATATTTACAATAGCAGTGTTTAAAATAGCTTTTCATGTTTGTGAACACATTTTTCATTTACACCTAACAAATTTAAAGAGCGAATGCATAAAATATTGAAAAGATAATCCAGCGACTTTCCCTTGATGTAAGAGTAAAGAAACATTTACGCAGCCTTTTAGTGATGTGAAAACTTATGTTTTTAGATACTAAGATTAAAAGATGCCATGGAGTTACCTTGTAAACCAACCAAAGTTCTGTTTACATTCAGAGTATCTCACCAAACCACACTGGTTGAATCCTGCAGGTTTGACATTGTCTTTGTTGGATCATGTGTAAATGTGTATTTTGTGTCCCAAGTTTCAGACTTTTGGACACATACAAAGACATTCAAATATATAAACACCATATATACACATACAGAGCATTCAGAGAATATCAGACTCCTTCACCTTTTTCCACATTTTGTTATATTTCAGCCTCATGCTAAAAAAAAAAATAAATTCTTCTCTCATCAGTCTTCACTCAATCTCCCATTAGGACAAAGCCAAAACTGAATTCTCCAGATGCTGGATTGGCCACAGGTCAGGGTTCTGGCTGGTCCACTCAGTGACATTCAGAGTTGTCTCTAAGCCACTCCTGTGCTGAACTTTCAGCCCAGTCTGAGGTCCTGACCTCTGGACGAGATTTTCATTAAGGATCTCTCTGTACTTTCCCTTAGTCCTGACCGGTCTCCCTATACCCCCCACAGCCTGACACTGCCTCCACCAGGCTTCACCATTGGCATGGTGTTGTCCCTCATCCGGACACTCTGCCATAAAGCCCAGATCAGTGCAGAGCTACAGTGATGGTTGTCCTTCCGGAAGTTTCCTCCTCTCTTCTCCCTGATGTCTCAGTCAGTCCAGGTCCAGCTCTAGAAGAGTCCTGGTTGTCCGAGACTTCATGTCAGAATGATGGAGACCACTGTTCTTCTCAGGAACCTTCAGTGCAGCAGAAATCCTGTCTCTGAGCTCTGCAGCAGCTCCTTCCTCCTCATGGTTTCTGCTCTGATCTGCATTGTCAGCTGAGAGACCTCATGTCATAGCCAAATGTCAGAATACTGAATACATTTTCCCTTTGTCCTTATGGGGTATTGAGGTTAGATTGATGATGGAATTTTAGCATAAGGCTGCAACATAACCAAATGAATGTAGGGGTCTGAAGACATTCTCAGTGCTCTGTAAATATACTGATGTAATGAGAAACCACACCATGATAAGAAGTGAAAGGTGTGGGAGGACTTTGCTGTAGCCGATAGTTAACACAGAGGATGTCTTTAAAGATGTATGAATAATGTGATGACTTTGCTCTCGTTTGGTGTGTTCTTTCTGACAGTATCTCATTACTGTACAAGTGTGTTACCTCGTTAACAACGTGCTGTAGGGAGCCCTCCACAGCCTTCTGCTGGCCACCCAGTACCTGGACCAGAGACAAACCTCAGCATCATTTATCTTTAATATATTGTCCCAGATTATTGACACAGACAGTCTCTGAACTTTAGATGTCATGTTTCAGATGGTGGTCATATCTGTCAAACAATAAGAACAGTGCTATCAGTGTCTGACTGTAATTAGTACTGTAAACACAGCATTTTCTGTTTCACCAAATGTTTCAAACTTCAACATATTTGACAACACGTGAAATCAGTAGAATGTGTGATTTTTTAAATTTTTTTTTTTTTGTAGCATCAACATTTTTATGCTTCTGCGCCAGCAACAGCCAGGGCCGGAGGCATATTGTTCTCTGGTTGTCCGTACGTATGTGTGTACGTAAGGACATCCGTCCATCCCATTCTCGTGGACACAATATCTCAGTAACACCTTGAGGGAACGTCTTTAAATTTGGCACAAATGTTCACTTGGACTCTGGGATGAACTGATTAGATTTCAAAGGTCAGGGGCATGGTGTCCTCACAAAATAGTTTTGTCCTTGTGAATGTAATATTTCTAACACTTTGACAGAACTTCTTCAATTTTGGTACAAACGTTCACTTGGACCTTTTTTTTTTTTTTAAACAGATTTTTCATGTGACACGATAACACATAGTATGTTGTTCTTTGTAATTTATGTTGCGAGACAATGTTGAAAGAAGATTTGGATGGAAAGGAGACTGAATACACTGATTAAGTGAACAACATGTTTGACAAAGTAGTAACATTCAGAGCTGTAACCTCCACCCTGATAATGTCGACTCAGGTGCAGGAACAAGAACCACAGACCAGGAACCAAAACTGACATTAGGTTCATGTTAAAACATAGGAAAAGTCCTCGATGGTTCCAGACGTCATGGAAAAGTATCTGGATTTCAAAAGGGCCACTGGACAAGAACAGCAGACAAGTCTCCCAGTCTCTGGGTTTTTAAAGCACTCTCCGACTTCCTCTGCAGGTTTGGCCACTGACAGCAAAGAAACATCTCCAGAATGAAAATACACTGAATGACTGTTGCAAGAACTGGCACTGTTAGCATATTTTGGTGCTTGCGTCAGACTTCACCTCTTATACACTACTGGTCAAATGTTTTAGAACACCTCCGTTTCTTCAGTTGGTACTGAAATTAAATGACTCCTTCCGCAGCTGAGCTCTGACCTTCTCTCTACAATAGAAATCAAACATTGTTCAGAAAGTTGGTCTAAGTCTGTTGCAGAATTTCCCACTAATGTGTCACTTCTGTCCAGGTCATCCAAGACCAGAGAGGTCCTGGTCTTGTGTCTCATTATGTTGCTGTAGGATGAAGCCCTGACCCACCAGTCTGTCTTCCTCCCTACACTCTGACAGCAGTATACAGTCCTACTTCCTACACTACAGTGTTGCCCTGATGAGGATCCGAGGGTGTAGTGACACAGTTGGTTTGTCAGTCATGATCAACTTCTATGAAGTGTTTTCTTTGTTTATCACTGACCTTTGTGCCATTTACTGTTTTTCCACTGGACATGAATTCTGATTAAATTTCAATAAAAACTGGAAAAATGGGATTGTTTTAAAACTTTTGACAGGTCGTTTATGTATCTGTGCAAGATGTAGCCACAAAAAATCCTCTAAATCCTCTACTGTATGTTTTACCTTTAATGTGCACTAGGAGGTGGATGTCAATTCCTTCCTACAGCAAACTGTATTTGTGTGATGTGTCAATGTCTTTGTCAGTAGTTTAGATCAGGAAAAACAAGTTAGTCTGATTTCATGTTCAAGGCTAGTTTGTTGTCTTTAGCAGTCTGTGAAAAATTAAGTTGCCACTATGGTTTTTCAAACCTGTTGAACAGCTTCATAAACTCCTTTGCTTTTAGATCTGTAGTCTGTATCCTGCTCTTTATTTATCCCATACTGCATTTACATACAGTAAGGTTGAACATGCACTCGACCCCCTACAGTTCGCCTACAAGGAACATATTGGAGTGGATGATGCCGTCCTTTACATGCTCCACCGGCCCATTCTTAGTTGGATGAGCCAGGTACTTACATGACGATTATGTTCTTTGATTTTTCAAGTACATTTAACACCATCCAACCCCCCATTCTTAAAGACAAGCTGGAAGGGATGGGAGTGGATCCCTGCTTCACGTCCTAGATTGTGGATTACCTGACAAGACCACAGTACGTCAGGCTGAGTAACTGTGTCTCAGGGACAGTGATGAGCAGCACTGGGGCTCCACAGGGGACTGTTCTGGCTCCGTTCCTGTTCACCCTGTATATGGCCGACTTTAAATACAACTCTGAGACACATCCAGAAACATGCAGAAATACTCGGATGACACAGCTATCGTGGTGTGTATCAGGAACGGGCAGGAAGAGGAGTACAGGGATCTGACGATGGCCTTCAGTGAATGGAGCGACAAGAACTGCCTCCTTCTGAACACTTCCAAGACCAAGGAGATGGTCATGGACTTTCAGAGGTCTAGCCCCACCCTTCAGCCAGTCAACATTCGAGGGAAGGACATTGAGGTGGTGCACACTTATAAATACCTAGGTGTGCACCTGGACAGTAAACTGGACTGGTCCCTGAACACAGATGCCATCTACCTGAAGGGGCAGAGCCGGCTCTTTTTCCTCAGGAGGCTCAGGTCCTTTGACGTCTGCAGTGAAATGCTGCACATGTTTTATCAGTCAGTGGTGGCCAGTGTACTCTTTAATGCTGCAGTCTGCTGGGGCAGCAGCATGACAGACATGAACACAAAGAGAATGGGCAAGCTGGTAAAAAAAGCTGGGTCTGTGCTCGGCAGGAGTCTGGACTCACTCAGGACTGTTGTGGAGAGACGCATGCAATGTGCGATGGAGGCCATCTTGGACAACACCAACCATCCTCTCCACAACATTCTGGCAGGACAGAGAAGCAGCTACAGCTGCAGCAAACATCTCATCTCACTGCGCTGCAGAACAGAGAGGTTCAGGAGATCCTTTGTTCCCACTGTCATCAGGCTATACAACACCTCAGCTAAAGACAGTGGATCATGAACTGGACTAATTGAACTTGTTTATTATTAACTATTGCTAATAATTAGCTCCTATCTAGTAACTATCTAGTAATTCCAACCTCTTTAATTATAGGCCTGCTATGCAAAACATAGAGAGCAGATATTATAATCCCTCATACTTATTGTTCTTATTTTTTATCAATATTTGGTAGAAATTTCAGCACGTAAATTTTCCTGCGTCATTGAGAAAACCCAGACTTTATATCAAAACGTGCGGCTTGATTTCGAATGATGTACTACGACTTTTGTTCACGATTTGAGAAACCATGGAAATGTTAATGGTTAAAAACAGCAAAAAATTTCCTATTCAAAATTAAAAAAAAAAAAAAAGAAAGTCTTGAGAGTCTCTTGAATTGGTTGAATTGGTATTTTGATAGCTATGACAGTTCACAAAAACATTTTCAGATTTTATAATGGGTGTGTACGCACAGAATTGTTGAGAGCTAGAGTGGATGACAATTTATATATACAGACAGAGAAATTTGTCCTCTATCACCCAGTTTTGGTCTCATTGTGATATCTTTTACAGTTTTAAAAGAAATCCCCTGTAAGTGCTCACGTAGATGTCCAAAGCTCTCATGTTAAACTGAGCTCTTAAGTTCTTACAAAAAACAGAGTTGAGGGAGATTTTTAAACTGTGATAAAATCTGTGATATATGTGTACCTACCGTAAACGGTAGGTACACATATATCATTGTCTTCAGTGAAGTCTTGGGATGCCAGTAGTAAAGAGATTTCTCCAATAGGACTTGTAGTTTCCCTCAGACAGTTGCAAGAGCAACCAGTGTCTCAGCAGGAGCCACTAGTGCAGTTTATGGGTAGAAATGGACAAAGCTGATTCTGATTGGTTAATTAGACTCATTAACTCTCTGCCTTTTTACTCTACGCCATAACAGTAATAAGGTAAATCAACACTGTATGCGCTAGGGTTGTCACGATACTAGAATTTCAAACTCGATACCGACACCCAGGAAAATACTTGACACCATTTTCGATACCACGGGGAGAAAAAAATGAAGATGCTTAAAAATTTTTAAATAAAGATTAGAACAATACAAACAATAACATCAATGACAACACTACTTTTAGGTTGTCTGCCGGCCAGGTAAAATAATAATGCTAAATAATTCCAAATGGCACTTTTGTTTTTTTCCCATTTTCAACTAAAACAGGTTGCAAAGGTCCTTCAGCAGCAGCACTTGCCATGATAATTTAGTTTTATCCTGGCGACACCAGCTCAGTGTTGTGAACGTCAACTAGCATTCACGTGTTCAGCTGCAAGTGAGGGGAGGGGCTGTGTGCCTGCCTGTCTGCTGCGTTGTTCATGAAGCTGTGTGTCAACTGGAGGATGCAAAGACGGCACTGTTGGTATAGATACTGTTGCAAATAAGTATCGAATCCGAGTATAATAGTAGAACCTGAGCATCGATTTTTTGACAACCCTAGTATGTGCATGTGTGGTAGTGTGGTTCTATGTGTTGGTGCGTACATGTCTTTCTATAGTTGAGGACAAGTTTAGGTTTGAAACCATCATTGTGAGGTCACTTTGGTCAGTCCTGACAGCTTCAAACTGCTTTTTGAGGGACACCTGCAGTGACTGAGGTCAGAGTTAGGATAAGTCTCCACAACATGAATGAAACGCAAAGTAACATCCTCTGTAGAGATTGAAACATGAGTGCTGGATATGCACCAAGCAGCAGGCACATTAAAAATTTCTCCAGGAATTTAACAGTTGTATTTTATCATCTTGTGTTTATGTATGTACTGTATGTACAATGATGTGAAGCACTTTGAGCTGCACTGTTTGTATATCATCATATTATTGACACACTATTAGTACGTCAACACTATGAATGTCCTCCAGGAGAGACTGTCTAAATATGGAGATGACTCGTCACATTTTCAAAAGCCGTCCAACTCCGAGCCTCCCCAGGTGTCAACAGTCACTAACATATGTACATATAAAGAATAATAATGAAACTCTTACCTGAGCTGTGCCTTGTTCTTGACATTTCTGTAAGAAAACAGCAGTGAACATATGAAAACTGTCAATGTGAGGAATGTCAAAAAAAAAGAAAAAAAGAAAAAAAGTACAAGTTAGGTTCAAGTAACATAAACATTTACACGACCAGACATTAAATGTGTATCCTGAATGATTACACATCTATTACCCACATGTAGCTCCAGATGTGAAGGCACCAAGACAAGACTGTACCCAGCATTTTGTAAAGACATAAGTTAGTTAGTTTGTTTATTGTCCTCAAGGGGAAATTCATTTTCACAGTCCTGTACACAGAAACGCCAACACATGCACATTACAACAGTAAACTTACCACATCATTTCTTAAACACCAAACAACACACAAGTCGATTGTAATCAAATGGTACACATTACAGTTATGTTGTCATGTGTATACTGTGTGTAGTGCTGCTTCTTGCACAAACTTTTCATTAACAGTGATAAATCATTGCAGCCATGTTTTTGTGGCCATTGATGATCTCAATATTAGAGCTGAAACCATCAATTAATTAATCAATTAGTCTATCACTGAAAAATAATGAGCAAATTATATATATATATATATATTTATTTATTTATCTATTTATTTATTTATTTATAAAAATAACTACAATCACACGAGTTACTGGTGAAGTAACTGAAAAAGAGATGTCACCTTGAATTCTGGGAAATTATTAGGGATGCCGCGATACCGATCATCTATGAGTGAGCTCGACCAATACCAATCATCTTTGTCATGCATTGCAGATGGCGTAAAATCAGACTCAAACACTTTGTTAAAAGTTCCACAGGGCCAACATGTTGTTTTGTTTTGGTGGCACAGTGATCAAAGTGGGAGGCGGGACTACACTACACGGCACTTCTCTCAGCCACAGACACCAGAGTATTAACCATAGGTGATCGCCTTTAAGATGATCGCTGACAAGACGCTTTAATTCCCATCTACCAAATCACCTATTTTTCATGGCCAACCAAAATGGGGCATCCCTACAATTTATACCAGGTACTTTCACAAGACATTTTATACTCCAAGTGATTAACGGAGAAAATAATGAGGTTGATCCTAAAGTGTGGGATTTTATTTCATGAAGGGAGTCAGCTGAGTGGGAGAGAAAACTCCAAACTGGTGTGTGAAGTAGCATTACACACAATATTTTCCTCTGGTCTGTCTGCATTGTATCATAGACAAAGAGCCGATAGAGTTGTTTTATATTTATATACTCACACAACTCTATCAGCTCTTTGTGTACATACATACATATATAAATATATACACATATATTCATTCAGGAGATCATTTCTGTAAGGAAAAATAAACTGAAACAGGTCAGATATGACATGAATACCACTTGCTGTAAAAATCAGCTGTTCCAATGTTTACCCTGTGACCACAAAGGTTTAGTCCATATTTCCTAACCCTGTCACCAGAATGGAGACAGGGGTGGAGTGGAGAACTGAACGCCATTTCATAGGGTCTTTAAGAGTTATTTACATTTTCAGGACTTATCACACACACAGATTCCTGGGCTAAAGTGACCCTCAGATGATCAGATATGACCTTTGGCCCATAGCTGTGCTTCACTTGCACTTGCTATAGATCAGCAGTTATCTTCGGTCTAATGTTTTAATAGAAAACTTTAATTTTCCACTGGTATTTCCTGAAATACATTTTTCCAGCATCTGTCCAGAGCACAACTGTGAAACAACGACAACTTAATTAACTCACACAATGTTCCAGGAAATGCTTTCAGTACAAAACGAATTCCCCCATCATTACATCATACTTTCACCTGAGGAACAGGTATATGGTGTGATTACATCCATTTCTGGACAACATGATGTGGTCGGCCTACCTGCACAACTCTGCTGTGCACCACAGTGCCGATGGTGCCAGCACAGAGTCTGGGACCAAGTCCTTTGAAGAGACCCACTTTTCCATCAACTTTGATGATATGTTTGGCTGAAAGGAAAGATACAGAAATATGAGTTATAAAAGGCAGTTTAAATACAGTGTGATGTTTTACAATAGAAACATGTCATTTAAAAAAAAAAAAAAAAAAATGCATTTAAGACCTCACTCTGTTATGACACATTATTTAGACATAAAACTGATTCATGACCACTGTAAGGTTGTAAAGAGATGTACTCCACACAGCAGACTGGTGTATTAGTTAAAAAGATCAAACTTTCATGCAGCCATAACCTAAATTAAATATAAAAAAATGAACTGCAATCATCAGATAGAGCCCAGATGTTAACTCCTGAGAGGCCTTACTTAGCAGATGCTGGAACAGCTGTTTTACAAACATCAGACAATACTTCCTCATTTTCATAACCTTAAATTAAAAATGCCTCAGAGTTTCCTGGACCTTACCACAGTAAATCATATGTGCTTGCAAGTTACATTTCTAAGATCCCTTTACTAACTGGTAAATACAGTTTTCCTCCCTTCCAGGAGCCCACGGATTTCAGCTCATTTCAGTACGCCATTAGTCACAGAAATTGCTCAACATGCATCATACTGAAACACACACTCACTCTGCTTCTGGTTAAGCTTATTGCAATTGTAGAGTTTAATAGTGTTAAATGGCAGCATGATGTGTGAATCCTTCCTGGTGGTCTGACGACTTTCAGCTGATACTTTATTGCATTCATAAGCAACAGGGAACACAAATCGTGTGTTGTCATACATTTGCCAGTTGTATTGAATGGTCTTTGATAAGACGACAGCTCATAAGCCAACCATTCCTCTGTATTTCACTCGGATGTGCATCATCATTGGATGATCAGGTACTAGCTCCTAAACAAAAATGTGAACATGATGAGGAGGAGCTCCGACCAGAAGCAGATTATACTTTCTACAGAAAGACTGTTGTAGGATTTGAGTCTGAGCCAGAGGAAACAGAGGGGGAGCTAGAAAGTTGTGGTGAGGGATGGGTGCCAAAACCCGGTAAAATTTTAAAGAGAGGAGTATTGATAAGCACCAGCGTTATCGGCTCTGCTTTCGGTACTTGAGAAATTAAGAAAATTTTCCCTTCCCAACCCAGAGGAGATGGATCGATCCATCCATCAGTCATGTGTGTTCTGTATGCTGCAGCCACACACAGTAAATTAAACACACATGGGTTAATGATGAAAAGTAACCAACAGCCATCTGATTGTTATGGGCACGTTCTTTGATCTTTTGTTAAGCAATGCTATGAGAAAATAAGCAATGTTAATTCTGTTTTTCATTTATTTTGTTTTTTTTTTCTTACAAAAATTACAAAAAAGTACCAATAACAGTACCGTTAAAGTACCGGATCGATAAGTAGTATCAATAAAAGTAGTAGTACCGTTAAATTCTTAATGATACTCATCCCTAGTTGTGGTTATCAGAACAACATCAGTCCTGCTAACTGATCCAATACAGACCTACACAGAGGGAATGTACATCTCCTCCATGGAAACTAGTCAGAGAGTAAAAGATTATTATTTACAAGTAAAATCATAATTTCCATGAGTTCCAAGTATGAGTTGGACATGTGCTCTGGCTGGCAAAGCACTGACATTTTAAGGTGGGTGCACCACCGGAACATTTCACTTTTAAAAATATAAGCAATTCACAAAAATATTACAAAAGCTAAAATATGGCTGCATGCTTTTAGAATGACTGTCAATAGAAGAAGTTTTAAGCAGCTATTTAGCTTAAATATGCAAAATCTGTGATATGGTCCTTGAAAATACAACAAGTTGCTGACCACTACCAGCACAACAGAGCCATGTTTTTAACCAGTGGATCCGTTTTATTAGTATCATGCATGTGGATGTGAATGTATGGGCTTCAGCTTACGGCTGGTAGGTTGGTTTCACGTTATTCAACTGATAATAGTGGCTAACAGGAACATGCCAATAAACACAGCAATACAATGACAAAGTCAAAGCAGCAGCTGCTAGCAAGTAAACATGGATACAAACAATCCACAACTGAACAAGTTGTTTTATTGTCGAATGTGTTATAAGGACAATCTCATGTTTTAAGGCCTCAAGGATACACACAATGCCTTTACATGAGAAACACTGAATGTATACATAACTTTGTCTAGAGGAAAACATGAGGGAAATTACAACTCAAGAGACTTGCCTGAACTTTTTTCATAACCATTTAACTACAAACAAATATTTACTTGTAGGAGCCTCATATTCCCATTGACAAGCAGAAAAAAAAAAAAACTGCTGCCACATTTTCACAAAACATAAGAATATATAGTCTTGTCTTCCTTATGGCTATGGTCCTGTACCATATTCATATTTTGATGATATAATGGAAATTTAAAGAGTTGTTGCCATGCTTGGTTTACATCTCATATCATTTCAACACAGCTTTTGACAGAACTGTTACATTGGAGTAAAATCGAAAGTAACACAAGTTTGAATATTCACAGAGGGCCCCATCTTTCTGCCTTCTGAGGCGCACTGTAACAGAAAACAGATTTCACACTTTCACTCCTGGAGAGTCACACTCACCATAAGCAAACAGTCCCGGCAGCTGGTAGACTTGTCTGCCAAACAGGTTCCTGCCCAGGGTGGGAGCGAGCGGCTCATGTCCTACCTGACAACACACACCATCATGACAGCAGAGAGATAAGAAACACGGACTGTAACCGTCTCAGCAAACCGCGGCTCTCACACACTTCCTGGTTTCCCCTCAGTGTTTTGTCAGCTGAATTAATGTTGCACTGTTCCGCCAAAGTTGCTTACTTTGTCTTTAAAATACCTTTTAACAGTCGAGCTAAAACAAATTGGCTAAATGGTTAACGTTGACTTTAGCTAATGTTAGCTATTTTAAATGGGCCAAAGGGCACCGGTCAACAAAGGGCACAGATCCCCGAGTGTAGTCCTCGTGACACAGACATCAATGATACAAATCTGTCATTTAAGACGCACAAAGACAGAAAATAAACACGAAATAAAAATTAACAACATGTTAGCGCGAGGAAACGTTAGCTTGTCCCTGACCTTTTGCTGTGAAACAGGTCAACAGAGCCGCTGTCAGCGACCGTCCGGTCATGGATACTACAGACCACTGTCACTTCAGTGAAATATCTTCATGTGAAGTAGCGGAGGGTGAGAGGTTAGACAGCGGGACAGAGCAGCTCAGCTGACAGCTAACTAGCTCTTCTGAGACACACTGTATCACAACCAAACGCGCCTCAGCTCGTTAAGCACTAAACTGTATTTATCAGTGAATGTGTCTCAGGACGACAAAGTGTTGTTGTACATTCTGCGTACAGACACTTAAAGAAGCAGCGCTGTATTTCATTTAAGTATGAACTTTAAGAATTGGTTCACTAACCTCGCTTCCGCCCACTACAGAGTATTTTGGAAACAGAAGGTCATAGGGACAAGAGACGGGCCGGTAATGTAGTTGATATTATTATCGAACTTTAGCTGCTATTTGTATTAAATGTATGCCGAAATTAAGTCCTGCATAGTGGTTCAGTAAAGATCTTCGGCTATGGTCTACATGGTACATCTGTTTACTGACAAGAGAGCCAACATTAGACTGATATATTTTCAATTAAGTTTGACACTTTCCTCTAAACGCTGCTAGCTAGCTGAGTTATACGGGATTTATAAAAGCGAGCTAACAGTGACTAATGTAGCTCCAGATCTGGCATCATATTGCCAGCGTTCGCACGAACATGTCGCGTCTTACCTGGATCAGGACTTTGATGTACATCAAAGGGTGAGAGAGGACAGTGAGCCCTGATCCCAGCAATACTTGGCCACACGTGTCCGCCATTTTTGGAGAGCCAGGGTAGACAGGAAGCTCTTCTCGTTCTTATTGCGTCTCAGGAGCAGACTGCGCCCATATTTGATCTGATGAGGACGGTACCGCCATCTAGTGTTTACACGCGGTACAGGCGGTTTATAGGTGACCTCAAAGAATAACAAATACAAAATCACAACAATAACATAAAGCTATAATATTTTGGATCTGATATGACATCGAATTTGATTTCTAATTAGACTATGATCTTGTAAAATGGTGTATAAGGATGTATTAGTGTTACACTCCCCCCCTGCTGGTTATGATCTGCAAATGATCCTCGTCTCATGATGTGGATGTGGTCTGGCCTGATTGTGAGGTAACCTTTATATATATACCTCTATATTTTCAAAATAAAATGAAATACATTCCACTGACTAAAAGCTCTGCTTCAAACCACCTTCCTGCTACTGCAGCAGCCGTTGTGTTTATGTGTTAGAGTTCTGTTTTCTTCCTCTTTTTTGTGATGGGTGTGGTGCTCCTGGTTTTGTGGCTTTATTTCTGTTAGGGTTAGTTTGGCGTGGGTTTAGGAAGACACCAGATCCTACAACCCTTTGTGTTGCTTGGTCTTCCCCTCTTTGTATTTATTTGGGCTGACCCATCAGCCGTTTGTTGTTTGTTGATATTGATTATGGTCATTTTCTTTTCATTCTTTGTCCAGAAATAAACACAGTGATTTTTGCTAAAACAAATGGACTCTTTTGCCTATGTTGGACCTCTTCCTTTTAGAGAGCCTTTTTGGGGGTTGTAACAAGTAGGATCTCCTATTTGGTTTATAATTAGTAACAGTATAGTATATTTTCATGTTATACATATGAAATTATGTGCAGTTAATAATTATATGATTTAAGTGTGTGATGTCTAATTAGGGATGACTATTTGTTCATTGTCTACTAAAGAACATATTATGTCTATAGTTTTTGTCTAAATTAATACAAAGTAAAGCTTGCTACGTCTTATCAGTCTACTGAAAAATAAACTGCAACCCTACTCTCTTACTGGACTTGAGCTTTAGGGAATCACCGAGAAGAGAAACCAACCTCTATAAAGATAATACCCTTGAATAATTTCTGGGAGTGGCATGGGAAACCTTTAATGCATTAATTTAAGGTCACATCATTTAACATGCATTGTTTAATAATGCCAGGCAATTACACTTTGAAAAACCTCTGCAGAGATTAATTTTACACAAAGTATCTCTGAACCATTTCTCCAATCTAACTGATTTAGAGCCCGGCAGAGACTCTTCAAAGAAGGTGATGAGGATGGGAAATTTCTGGCCAGATATATTAGACAGAGAGAATGGATGAATGCAATGACAGCTGTTAGAGGTGAGAACCGGGAATTTCTATTTGACACCAAAGCAGTGATGTGACATGAAATGTGAATGAAGAAATGTTGTCTTTTCTCTTCCCCCCCAGAGGCTTCCTGCACTCTCTGAGGCACAATTGGACCTGCCGATAATAAGGAGGAGATTGTGGAAACTGTAAAACAGCTATCTGTGGGCAAAGCACCTGGAATAGTTTTGAAAATTTTACACTGAAGAACTTGAAACATTTCTATTAGTAATGCACAGTGAGGCCTTGACTCCTTCACTTTCAGAGGTACTTGTCTCTCTCATCCCTAAAAGTCTAGGACTATAGACCTATCAGCTTAAATTCAGCAAAGTTCTCGCCAAAACCTGATACTATAGACTAAAAAATGTTTTTACTTCCTTTATCCATCCATATCCAATGAATGAGCTTGGTTTAGTTCACTGTGAGGGAAAGCAAACAAAGAGGCTGTGTTTCAGTCAGTGTAACTTTATTGGATGATCCATGATGATGTCAACAATATTCCCTCTGCTCTGTCCATCAGAACATCTGGACAGGCTTCCTCTGAAACAGTCAACAGCACAGAGCTCGATTAGACAAAAACTGAATGGAACAGCAGAGAGTGTAATACAAGCTCTAGACAGGCACTGTGTGTGTGTGTGTGTGTGTGTGTGTGTCAGTGTGTGTATATACTGATAACGCGCTCATGCGGACACTCACAGCACTGGTAGAGTGTGTTGAGCCTGGCGATGTCGTTGCGGCTCATCTCCTTGGCGTTGCCAAAGGACACGTTGGCGTTAGGGATGGGGAGCATGGTGGGCTGGTTGTTCTTAGAGAAGGCATACCTACAACAGGAAACAGAGCAGTCAGACTGAACCACAGCACATCCTGCACACACAACACACATACATGTATCATAGCAGGCAGCAGTGCTGACGTGTAGCCAGTTGGTCTCACTTGTGGTACTGCATGACAGAGTTGTAGTCGTAGGGAGTGCCCTGGTTCAGGGTGGCGATCTTGTTGAAGTTGTGCTCCATTCCTAGAAGAAATGATGCAGACAAAGTCAGTGTTTGTTTGATTTGAAGTTGAGATATTTTCTCTGGACAGAAAGGGAGTCGAACTGCTGGAGAAGGATCCCAACGAGCTGCAGAGCTCCAAGGTTTGGTGCTGATGGCTTTATATTGACAAACCCGAGTCAAACACTGAGCTTCTGTTTCATGTAGGAGCAGAGTTGTGCCAGAATCTGTGACCATGATGTCAGGGCTCTTTTTGTCCACTAGGAGGCAAAAGGGAGCCATCACACTTTATGTGACTAATTCTATTCCCTGTGGAGTTGTTGAGCCTGACGGTGGTTGATGGGAGGAAAGCTTTGGGACACATGGTGTTTTCAAAGGACTAAAGACTTTCAACAGTTTCATCTCTTCACCTGGCTCATGTCTCATCAGACCAGTGTCTCTTTATTGAATCTTATTTGAATGTACTTGTCTGCAGTTGACTTGGTTCCCTCTCTAATGTGCCACTGGGAATGATAAAGAGCTCCATTACCAGACTGAACGTTCTGCAGCAGGACTTTGATGTGGTTGTCCCTGTCAGAGCGGGTTTGTTCGTGGTTGAATCCCAGAGCGTGCAGCAGCTCATGCTGGACGGTGCCGTGGTAAAGGCATCCACGACGGGCCAGAGACACCACCTGCTTCCCACCACGACGGCCGACAAAAGAGTAGCAGCTGCACAGGATCAGATAGGAGGTGAAGAACACTGAAGTCTGACAGCACCTCTCCTCTCAGACGGTTCATTTCTATCAGTTTCTTACCCGTCCTTGGACTCGATGCTCAGCCAGTCACGATCGCTGCTTCTGCTGGGCCTGAAGCGGATGCAGGAGAAGGAGGAGAAGGACTCCAGTCCACGGGTGATGATGGCCTTCTCACGGGAGGCTGGCAGGACGACACCACACAACATTTAGCTTTTGACCATGTCACAGTGAAGAAATCACAGGAACGTGTTGGTCATGATATATAACAAGATTTTTTATCATTATCAGTGTTATATTATTATGTATTATATATTATTTGTGAATGTAGAGATTACAAGTGACACAACAGCTCCTACAGAGAGTGTTGCATCATGGGATGTTTGTAGCTAAGTCCATTTGTACTGAATATTTTATAGTAAGTCGTGCGTGTTTAGTGGATGGATGGATGGATGGATGGATGGATGGATGGATGGATGGATGGATGGATGGATGGATGGATGGATGGATGGATGGATGGATGGATGGATGGATGGATGGATGGATGGAGAAGCTTTGTGGAAAGGCTCCATGATGAAGGCTTCTTCTTCTTCCTGGACTAATTGTATGTTGAGAACTTTGCCAGCAGGAGTGGTCTGAAAGTGTTTGTATCTTCAAAAACAGCTGTTGGAAGAGGAGGATCTGACCATCGGGGGCGTCTTATATTCAGGCCAATCAGGACCATGTGTAGGGTTGTGAAGAAGATTCAAGGATGAACAGATTCTTTAAGAGTAAAGTATGCAGATCAGACAAGCGACTAAACGCTGGTTCACTGGTTTCATGGATCCTCGCATTTTACCTTTCGTATTTTTAATCTTTATTTCTTATTCTATAATAATCTTTCACTATCAACAATAAGAAGCAAACATGCGGCTGTCTGTGTGATGCTGGGAAATGAACGTTGATGAATGTTTGATTGAATTTTTTTTGACAAAGAAGCTGCTCCAACATGAGCAGTGAAACCCTGCTGTCTACAGACAGAGCTTGTGTGAACCCCCCAGACCTCCACCTGACACTCACAGAAGTGACTGGCGATGTAGTAAGGAATGTAGACCTTCCCGTCAGTCCACTTGCCCCACTTGCAGCCTCGGCTGGTGCAGGGGTCGGCGTTTTTCTCTGCCTCGCTGTTGACAGCGATGTCTCCTTCAGTCAGGACGGGACCATCGTCGGAGCGGACTGAAACACATCATACAGCAGCTTAAAAACCTGTTGAAGTGCCACTGAAGATGATGAGAAGAAGAAGAAGAAGAAGGACGGAGACTGCAGCAGCTCACACTCACTCAGATTGCTGTTGGCTCTCTCCAGAAGCTCAGAGACAGACAGCTCCTCTGAGTTCTCCTCTGCTCAGTGACAACAACAACAACAACAACAACAACACAATTTCAGGTTGCAAAAAACACACCAGTCCCAATACTGTGCATGTCAATACAATAGATAGTGAGAGTGGATTACGTACCTGCCTGCAGGTGGGAGAGAAAAAACAATCATGTCAATTCATAAAAACACAACATGAAAGCACGTTCACATCACAAACATCAAGTTACAGACACATCAGGTTCAGAGATGAACCTTCAGCACAGTAGAGGCTCAGGTCAATAACATGTACACTGTGATATCACGGGCCTGGAGATGGTCCTACCTCGCTGTCGGCCCAGCAGCAGGCAGACAGGAGCAGCAGAGCCAGGGCTGAGAACCTGAACACAGACATGCGAGCCATCCCAACAGACCTGCAGGACACAGACAGGAATCAGCTGCAGCTTCTCCTCAGAGGACAGACACGGTGTTTGAACTGAGAGCAGACAGAGAGACAGTGAACACCTCTGCTTCAGGTTCTGCTGCAGCTCAACTCACCTTCTGATCTTCTGTGTGGACTTGTGCATGTGAGGTGTGACTCCAGGTTTTTATCTATGTTTAACTGTGTCGGCCGGCCCAAATATGGATTATCTGAGTCCTAGAAAACCTGAGGAATCAGCTACACCAGCAGGCTTATCAGTGTATACCTACACTATATCTGTGGGAAGTGGACACTTGTTTTTGCATCCAATTATTGCAGGGTTCTCTTCTCTCCACCAGTGTGGTGGTGGCAGCAGTGTGTTTGTGTGTTTGTGCATTTGTGTGTGTGTGTGTTTGCATGTGTATGTGTACATACTTTGCTGAGTCTGGGATTCAGAGTAGGTCTTATCACTGACATTGACATGTGCTATGTTTGATCACCTGTGCTTGTTTACCCAGCAGGCCCCTGTTCATGATGGCTGTCATTGTGAATGTTGCTGATCACCTGCGCAGGTGTACACTCAGCTCTGCTTCTACATGAATGTTCATCTTGTGTTTTTAATAAAAAACACAAGCAGGTTCAGATGTTGGGTTGAGGTAAATGCTGGTATGGCATTTATATGTTTCCAGGTTCACACATGTACAGGAAGCAGCACACAGAAAAAATACACTGTAGCTTTTTATTTATTTGTACTCACTCAAGCTAACAAGCAGTTTCTCATGTAAGTGTAAATCTATCATGAAATCAATGCAGAGCTACTACTTTTCAATTCTCATTGGAAATGCACAAATGCTCATTGTGTTACATTCTGAATTCAATTAAAGCGTCTTCATCAAGCCTTAGTTTCATTTCTCCTTTATCTTGGAGAGAAAGAGCTGCATCAGTCGTCCTCTTCTCCTCTGGATTCCCTGATGGAGAGAGCGGAGAGACGTTAGAAATACTGACAAATATTGGATGAATATGCAAAATGTGTTCACATATGCACACACACACACGCACACACACACGCACACACACACACACACACACACACACACACACACACACACACACAACATCCCGGTTCAATATCTTTCTTCTTTTCGTTTTAACTGTTTTATACATTTTATGGTGAATCTCATGACGGGGTTTTTTATTGATTATAATATATATTATATAATATAATTTACTAATTATAGAAAGCAATTTCATAAATGAACATAAGATGTATATCATTACATTAATGCCTCACAAAAAATACGTTCACACTTCCTGTGTGTCCTGTCTGTATCTGTATCTGTATCTGTATAAAGGAAAGAGATGGAAACTTTAAACAACACTGATGATGGTGTGGAAACAGCGAGTGTGAAACAACGTACTTTCAACTCTAAAGGAACTCGTTCATTGGCACATGTTCTGGATCAGGTCTGGAATTAGTTGTATCTGCAATTTATTCAAAAGGACATTTTGTCAGTACAGGAGGAAGAAAGTATGAGAGAGCACTGTCAGTGGGTGGGTGGGCTAGCAGGTAGCCAGGTAGGGAGACAGGTGAGAAAGTAGGTATCTTAGAAGAAATAAACTGTAAGTATATATAGAAACAAGAAGGTAGTTATTTAGTTAAGGTGATTGGGGGGTAGTTGGTCGGATGTGTAAATAGGTACATACTGCATCTATACAGGCGGTTCACCCGGAGGATATCAACAGGACTCATCTGTTCGGCCCTGCCAATGACTGCGTTCCTGTCGGGGATGGGGATGATGGTTGCCTCCCTGTTCCTGGAGAAAGCAAACCTGTGGTGCAAACAAACAGTCATGATGAGAGGTTTCAACTGTAACTCTAATTCACTGCTGTAGAGCTGAACACCATTTAACTCTGTGCGAGCAGAGCACTGATATCTGCTGGATCTGTAAACAGGCAATTGTCATTAAATACATTCACCACAAAAACTTTATAAGGTGATAATATGTCAAGTGTATACAATTTGTTCATCTTGCCTCCATATGGCCACAATAAATTAATGTAAGTTTATTAATAATAATAATAATAATAATAATAATAATAATAATAATAACTTTATTTAAAGGTTTGACATTGTAGCTCTGGACTCTGTAATAATTCATCGTTACCACTTTACAATAAGACAAACCTTATAAAAGATTTATAAAGGGTTTATAATCAGGTTATTATTTCAGTTGTTAATACTTTGTTACAACACAGTTTCCATACATTGATGCAGGCTCACTCTTTGGCAAGATCAAGTTAATGCTTACTACTCATTAATCTTACTAATGGCCTTTTTATCTAATGTGTTATAACGGCTTATTAATGATTTATAAAGTGTTAACAAGCTAATTAATAAGCTAGTTATAAACCATTCACAAATCCTTTATAAGCGGGGTCTTGTTATGAAGTGGTATACCACTAATAGCTTTAGTTCCCTCTATGTTTTAACCCATTGTTTCCTCATTGGGATTTTTGAAGATAGAACAGAGGAATGTAGTTTTGGAAGAAAACCACTTGAGCTGTCCAGCTGTGACTTCTCAAACCTCGTATGACCCTCAGCTGAGCTTTACATTACATTTCTGCACAGAGGGAGGATGAGGACTGTGGATCCTCCATGGCCAGTCCATGGAGGAATGACCACAGTGTCCAACGTCCAACGTACATGAGGCCATATGCATACTGTTTTAAGAGAGACTTTAAAAATGTGTTTGTGTTTGTGTTATCCATATGTATTACATGATATCATAATTGTATTATATTATTATTAAGTGATATAGGAGAACTGAGACACTACCGTCCATAGTGCATGACAGAGCCGTAGTCATAGGGAGTACCAAGGTTCCTTGTGTTGATCTTCCTGAAATTGTGCTCCATTCCTGCAGGAGATCACACAGCTCAGTCAAAACATGTCTCTGCTTCTTTACACTTTACCAGTCAGAAGTCAAAGGTGCAGTAACTGAAGAAGAATTTAAACATTGTATCTGCAAGAAACAAAGTCACAACTCATTCACATCCAGCTACTATACACCTGCTGAAATGTATTTATTATACATTTATCACTTGTATCTTTTGCAAAGACATTATTAAAGTTACATCTGTACTCTGTATAAAACCTTTTTTCCAACAGTTGGTGTAGACTGTCTGTGAGGTGACCCACCAGGAATGACATTCTCCAGGAGGATGCGAACATGCTCGTCCCTGTCAGACCGGGTCTGTTCATGGTTGAAGCCCAGGGCGTGGAGCAGCTCGTGTTGGATGACTGACCTGAAGACACAGCCCTGGCGACTCAAAGACACCGTCTGAGCGTTACCACGACGCCCAACGAAAGAGAAGCACCTGAAAGAGAGCGGTAAATACAGCCCCTTGAGCCACACTGCTTTCATGGACCTGAGGCGAGTCTGCCAGCTCTGAATGTAGGGAAGGGGGTGGGGGAGTAGGAAGGGGGGGTGGCAGTGTGGTCCATACCCTGAGCGAGACTGGATGTCCACAAAGTCCCTCTGTCTGTTTAAGGGGGTGAAGCGGATGCAGGTGGACCGTGCGAATGACCTCAGACCTTGGACAATGGTATCTCTCTCTCTTCGGGCTAAACAGTTAACACAAAGAAACATTTAGTGAGTTGTATTTCTGTCATTTTCATTCTAGCATCTCATCAAAAGGAATATTTAACAGCAATACTTACTACTGCTGCTACAACTAAGACTAAAGCCAGTAGATTTAACACCACACCGATCAGGGGTCCAAACATTTGACTGAATTATAAAAGTCAAGCTCTTATTGCTGAGCTGAGCGAATGATCAGCCTTCTAGTACTGCCACCACTAAGCATGCACATGGTATCAGTGGACTATGAGCACTTCAGCTTCAGAACAAAAGGGTTGAAACTCACAGTACTGGTTGGAGATGCGATACGGCACGTAAACGTTGCCATCTCTGGATTTACGCCACAGGCAGCCTCGTCTGGTGCAGGGATCAGCGTTTTGGAAACCAGTTGGCACTGCTATGTCTCCAAACATCACAAGAGGCTCATCCAGGTTCTTTCCTGCAAAACAAAACGGGGATGGACTGTATTTAATTTACTTGATTTAATTGCTATATTACAGTCAAGTCACATCTGGGTCGGTACCATATGTACAGTAACAGCAGTATTATGCTCAATATGAATGAATACTTGTATTTTAAGCTTGGATGATGTTTGTCCTGTTCTCGGTTACTGTGCACATGCAGTGGACATGAACATACCAACATTAACATTGGCCTTCTCTATCAGCGTGGAGGCGCTCAAGTCCTCGTCCTCGATGGTGTTGCCTGTGGAACAGAAACAGTTCGTTCATTTATCAGTTATATGATGTGAAACTTGCAGCATTTCACTGTGTGAAGATTAGCCAAGTCTCACCAGAGTATTCATCACTTTTTTCAAAATGAGCCTGTAATAAGACACACAGTAAAAAAAAAGTTGGTTAAATACAGTTAAATGGATGTGACGCCATGGTGATGTGAACCAACATTTCTTCTAACTCATGATTGAACTCCTTCATAGGATCTGATTGTAATGCAATCTAAAAACAAGTATAAAATGAGAGACCAATCTACAGTTTCCATGTTAATTTCCCCACAATTAAGACAAGAACCTCCTCTAGTAGTTCAGCAGTCAGTCAGTATTAATGTAATATTTATTTTCACTGCTGCTCATTGAAACAAAACTGAATTTGGGACAATAAAAAATTCTTCACATAAAATTTATCACAACAGTTGCATTTCATTTCAAATTGTGACATAGACTACGTCTATATTTAATGAGGAGCAGATGAAGTCTGTGTCTGCTGCTACTCACCTGTATAGTGAAACTGTGGACAGAGCAGAGGAGCAGGCTGAGAGCCGCGGTCTGGAGGATCATGGCTGGTTACAGGACAGCAGCTGCAGACCCAGAAGATGCCTGTCAGAAGCAGAAGTGTTCTAACTTATAAAGGTGAAGGTATTGACAAATTCAGTTCAACTGAAAATTGCAGGTTTTACTTACAACACACTGGGTTGTGTAACAAGGTGGACTTCTGCTGCACGCAGGAGCAGACCACTTTTTTTCATTGATATGTAAAAGGTCTAATTAATCAATTAATAATGTTGATCTTGTTTGAGACTTACACATGGCTCCAAAACTACACTAAATAAAAAATTCCATGTCTTGGGCATCATTTTAGACACATTTTCCTTGATGAAGATATTTGTATCTCCAAATGTCTTAGGTAGAGGTGTGTTGGAGAGTGTCCCTTCAGTCTTGAATAGAACAATATCCTGCTCATAACACTGCACTGCTCAGCATCACAATTTATTGATCATCCTAAAGTTTTCACTCTCTCTTGACCTTGGTGCTTCTGACGAAGGTCAAGAGAGACCTTCATTCTTTTGAGCAGTGTATATAAATCACTGATGTCTTATTCTGATTGACAAGATGTTATACTATGATGGAGTGCTTTTTGAGCAGTGTACTTACACAACCTGTGTTTGTATAGAATAACCATCAGTGATTTATATACACTGCTCAAAAGAATTAAGGGAACACTTAAATCACACATCGTATTTTGATGAACAAATTATTGAAAAACACAAAATGGGTTGATGCCGTTCTTTGGACCTGTCCAGCTCTCCTCGTGTAACGGCCGGTCTCCCGGTTCCTCCTCCATTCTCTTGAGACTGTGCCAGGAGACACAGCAAACCTTCTGGGGACCGGATGTGCCATCCTGGAGGAGCTGGACTACCTGTGCAACCTGATTGGGCTGCAGGTACCGCCTCATGCTACCAGTAGTGACACTAGCAAAACACAAAACTAGAGAAGAATCAGTCAGGAAGGATCAGGCCACCACATGTAAAACCATTCCCTTTTGCCTCTCCATTGCACCTGTTGTCACTTCCATTTGCACCAAAGCAGCTGAAACTGATTCACAATCACTTGTGCTTCCTAAATGTACAGATTTATATCCCTGAGGTTTAACTGACTTGGTGTTACACTGTGATGATGGAATGTTTTTTGAGCAGTGTACTTACACAACCTGTGTTTGCATAGAATAAGAGGTTAGAGTTGCAAAAGCTTATTTTGTGTGTATAGGACTTCTCCAAATTGTTCACACAGTTGCAATGTGTGTTTGCAAAAACAGGAACAATGACTCAAGAAGAAATACTGATTGTTTTGCATTAAGATTTAGTTTCTGTATTACTAAAGCCATGTGTTTTAACTTTGTCTGAGACTATGAAAACATAAATGCGATAAGTATGATGAAGTATTATCAAAAACATCAGATTTATTCTTTTCCAGCTTTGATCTGAGTAACAGATCCCTCGACATAAAGACTACATTTGACACACTTTAGCATGTCAGTTTAAAAATATGTTTTACTGTAATTAAACAAACTATGCATGACAATAATCCCTAAGTACAAATGTAAAAAATAAATGCATAATTTTTACATTAAGAAACAAATAAAAAAACAGGTACAATTTCATATACAGTACATACATATACAGTATGTAATTCATACATATTAAATCAATGAGAATTTTTCCACCAATGTGAACTACATAAAATATGTAAAATTTAATTTGAATCTGTTAATAACAGGCACCTTTTTATGCATATAAAAAGTATTAAAACGTACTAATACATTTTAATGAATGTGATGGAAATCTGAAAATGAACAGTTGACAGAATGATCAAGTTGTCTTTATATATTTTAATAAGAGCTTTGCAAAGGATCAGTGTTCAGTCACACAGAGTGTAAGCTCAGACTGATAACAAACAAAGAGTGTACGTGGACTTTATGGTGATTTTATGCATGGTCAGGATGTGTGTGTGTGTGTGTGTTTGTGTGTGTGTGTGTGTGTGTGTGTTTGTGTGTGTGTGTGTGTGTGTGTGTGTGTGTGTTTGTGTGTGTGTTTGTGTGTGTGTGTGTGTCTGTGTGTGTGTGTGTGTGTCTCTGTGTGTGTGTGTGTGTGTCTGTGTGTGTGTGTGTCTGTGTGTGTGTGTGTCTGTGTGTGTGTGTGTGTCTATGTGTGTGTGTGTTTGTGTGTGTGTGTCTGTGTGTGTGTGTGTGTGTCTGTGTGTGTGTGTGTGTGTGTGTGTGTGGTGTGTGTGTGTGTGTGTGTGTGTGTGTGTGGTGTGTGTGTGTGTGTGTGTGTGTGTGTGTGTGTGTGTGTGTGTGTGTGTGTGTGTGAACAATTATGCATGCTAACTGTCAAAAGAAGCAGCTGCGTGCTCAAGGACAAAGACCCCTAAGTTTGTAACAGATAGTACCAGATAAGGAGTTTACATGTGGAAACAGATTCATAATACCAAATAAGGATTATCAATGTGAGGACAGATTCATGTCCAAGGTTATACAAAGTCAGACTATACAAAGTGCAAAACCAGGTAGTAAAAAGTGAGGAGTATATGATTTTTCTATTACATCAAATATTTAAGCTATGACAATTATTCTTTCAGTTCAGGACTCATAGATTTTATGTGGTGTTCTGGTTTTGTCTTTAATTTGCACCCTCACCCAGGTTTCTGCATCAGTTGCAGCCACAGCTTCTCATATTGCAAGAATGAGACCAACTGAGAGTGGTTTTGTGTTGTGACATGTCTGCCGATGTAAGAACTTATGAGAAATTGTTTCAGTATTGCATGATTTGTTCTCTGCATTGATGTTTCCATCTTACTCGTGTGAATTAAATGAACAGTTCTACATGATTTATTGATTGATCTGATTTAAGGTTTTAATAAATCAGATTCATAAATAGAGCAGAAGGAAAAAACAACAACATACTGAACATGTGTCCTTGTTCTTGTCTAGAATTTGTGATAATCTGAGAAATCAAGATAATGCTAATCAGACATGTAAAGCACATTATAACTTAGATTGGATTCATGCTTCAATGTTATTACCCATACTTAGAGATGCAAGTGTCAGGTTGTCGGTCCACCACTTTTGGTCTTGACTGAAATATCACAACAACTGCTGGATTAATTGTCATGAGATGTGGTCACCAGTATCACCACCACTAAACCAAACTTGTAGTTTGATTTAGCTCTGACCTCTTCTACAAAAGCCTTCCCTCTGACAGAGTTAGTGACTGGTTGTATAAACAGTCTGTGAAGGAGGACTGGTGAGTAGATTGGTTTTCATGCTCAACATGATGACGTTATTCTCCCTGACAACCTCAGTGGTCTCATTGAGACACTTATTAGCAACTGGCCTTTTTTAACAGATGTAAAAGCTTCAATAAACCAGGACTGGGGTATTTACTGACGTCTTTTATGTGGTAGATTAAAAGTGAAAATGTCCTGAGACAAACCGAAGACTTCAGGTCCAGGGATCTGGAAAAGCTAATGTGCAACTAATTTCCAGGTTTTAGGACTGTAGCACTCTATTGGGCATCATGCAAGACCATTTTGGTACTCTTAACCTTTTTTCTGTGGGTCACCTTCATGAGGAGGTGCATATAAGTGACATTTCATCATTACAATCAACAAGGCTAAAATTGCTATATAAGGCTACCAAGGCTATATCTCTGCTTTGTGGAAGTCTGTGACCATAGACCGGATGTAGAGGACTGCTCTGCTGTTGCCATCTTGGCAGTGCCTGACACTGACTCCGTCCTGGCTGTATGTGGAACTGAGACTTCTCTGTGTACCAATTTAATAACTATGGAAAGCATATGATCCCATTAGCATTGTTAGCACAGCTGGGTGCCTTGTTCAAAGGCTAATTCATTTGCAGGCTAATTAAGTAGTTACCAACCTAAGTTAATTAGACAGGTGTGGTGAGTGCAGACGCAGATACCTTCTAATTAGAATTTCATCTCTAAAAAAAGGAGCACAGACTCCCTCACGTTCTGTCATTTGAAGGAGCTACTTGTACGTTTTGCTGTTGCTACTTAACTAATGTTATCACTATTTATTTAACAGTCTAGAAGAAACATTGTGAGCTCAGCATCAACTTAATTTCTTTAATCACCAACAGCTGTCTCCAGAGGTGAAAAGCAATGTTGACCAATTCTTCTAACTGAAGTTAGCATGCTAACCAGCTAGCCCGGCATGTCTTGACATTTTCAGATAGCAACTCACTGAAGCCTCCAATATGCCCTGAAGATGTATCACTGTTGAGAGGTCGTATTATCACCTCTTGTATTGTAAATGCAACAATGGCCAAGAAACCAGGTTTGGTGACAGAGAAAACTTTGCCCCTTTAACCAACAACAGGTCAAATGACCTGTCTAATATTTACAGGAAAAATACTTCAAAAACACCACAAACACTGAGGTCACGTTCACTGGTTCTAAGTAGCTGAGGTGACACAGAGCAGACAGCTAGTGGCTAGATCGTGGATGTATCATAAGACCAGGGTCCCGGACGTAAAAATGGCACCCATTCAGTTCTATTGGAATTGCTTGCTGGGCGCATACACTGAATAAAGTTTCTGGCTTCCGGGTTACTTCTGCATTCTGTGGCCCACTGAATATGTGCAGAAGTATTACTCCCATGGTGCCTCTGGCCAATGAAAACGAGCAAACGGCGTTCTGGAGCTGGTGCTGCGTGTTTATGAATGCAATGCTAGCGGACTTCATGACTTCTACAGGACTTGCTCGGGGCTTGAAACCATGGATTTATACAAATGGCAACAGCAACAAACAATGAAGATAATGTTCTGAAGAGTAAGATGGTGTTACACCTACGATCTTTGATATTGTGGATAATTTGTGTTGAGAGTTAATTTATTTTTAATGTTATAGAGAAAAGGAGTCATTAAAACTTTTAGAGCTTAAAATCGCATTGGATTCAACACAAGAAATCCTAATCAGGAAAAAATATTTAAATTGAATTGTATTGTGCATTTTTTAATAAGAAATTGATGCTGCATGTGACATACTGTGTACTGAATACAATGACGACGTGGGGGGTAAGAAAGACGCCGATAACGACATGGGAGTCTATGGGGACTGACTCACTGTTGGAGCCAGACTCTAGTGGTCATTAGAGGAACTGCAGCTTTTGGGTCTTCAGTGTTCTCAGCCCTGGAAGTTGCAGCTTGACTGTGACAGACACAGGGAGAATGGTTCAGGTTATGTGAAGTTAGATACTCAGAAATGTCTTTTTGAGCAAAACGGTCTATGAGTCATATGAGGGGTGGTCATGTGACAATGACTAAGATATTTTAAATAATAGGAATATTACAGGCTTTAGCAGGTGACGGTATATTGTCAGGTGAAACAGAGGATGATGACGGACAGAGACTTGCAGAAAGACTCTATTAACATTTATTACTATTTCCTTCTACTGAACCCTGTCTAGAAATTACATTCATATTGAATTAAACTAAATATGTTTTGTAGGAAACAGCGCTGACTGGATCATGTTTTCAATTAACTTTCTCTTCAGACTCTCAGCTCTATCACCAAGAAAACCGTCCTCACGAACTGGAAATCAAAGAACAAGACACTTATAGCTCACTGAAAAAATGGATTACATCTGTATGGAAAATCTATCTACATCTGTCCACGACACCATAACAGAACCATCCAACTACCCCTCATTAATGTCCTAGAAACCTGATCCATTCAATGGGGAAGTTATTCTATAACCTCCTTTTGTTTTGTCAGAGAACCAATAATTTCAACACAGTGTGACACACACACGCAAACACACACACACACACACACACACACACACACACACACACACACACACACACTCAGACATAAATACATATATGGTATATACACTGTTGCTCATAAAAATGGAATAAAATATTTTTGACCTCTTTCCATGAAATGATTGGGACAATGTGATTTATTCCTGATGGATAAAGTGTATTAAGAGTCAATCTCTTCCAAACATATCACAATGAAAATGAAACCACAATTAACCTTTACAAACTGTAGTCAGGCTTAAACAAAATTGGGGGTATTGGATCAAGAAGATTTCATGCTAATGAATGTCCAATATTACTCTTTCAAATGTCACACAGTCACTAATATCGAGTATGGCCACACCTGACACGGATCAGTGCATTAAGAAGTCGTGGCATACTGTCCACAAGCTTGTTGATGTTGTCAGTGGGCAGGGCGTCCCACTCTTCGGTCAGAGCCTGGGCTGACTCCTGTAGAGTTTGAGGAATATTGTCCCTCTCTCGATGGCTCGGCCTTAGGCATGCTCAATAGGGTTCATATCAGGGGAGCAAGCGGGCCATGACATCTGCTGCATCCCATCTGAATCAAGAAATTCTCTCACTGCAGCTGCCCTACGTGCTCTAGCGTTGTCGTCTTGCAGACGAAAGTTGTTCCCATAGACCCGTCTTGCATGTGGGAGGCAATGGTTCTCCAGGATGTCCGTGTACACAACGGCTTTGACGTTTCCATCCAGCGCCACCAATGCATACTTGCCCATACCATCACTGAGCCGCCACCAGCTTGAGTGGTTTCCTGGATGCAGTCATCGCGAAGGTTTTCGCCACGTAATCGCCAAACCCGTTGTCTTCCATCTGTATGGTTAAGGATATAGCGGCTCTCGTCAGTAAAGATAACATGTCGCCAGTGCCCAAGCTGTAATCTTTAGTGCTCCCTAGCCTAGTGAAGTCAAGCAACTCTTGTGTTGAACAGTTAGGCGTGGACACTTGATCATTCGTCTTGCTTGGTAACCATGCTGAAAGCAACCTCCGATTTACAGTTTGGCGGGAAACGTTGATTCCATGGTGTCTTCTCCACAAACGACAAAGGCGGTTTGCTGGCATTTTCTGGTTTCTACGGCACAGATTAAGTAGTTGCTGATCATCTCGTCTGGTAGTCAGTCGCGGTCGTCCTGGAGATTCTCATGGCCTCAAATGACCCTCCTCTCGATGAACTTTGAGAATTTTACAGACCGCACCCTCGGATATTCCAAGCAAATCAGCAATATCGGCTTGTTTGTGTCCATCCTGTCGGAGGGCAAGCCATCTTTGGTGTATTGCCAGTGGCGTCGGACGAGGCATAGCCTAGGGAAGTTCTGTGTCAAATTTGGTTGAAAATTATTTCAGACAATTCTGAAAACATGAACCTATTGCATAAAGCTTTAAGCAGGAAACGGACAACACAGCAAATGTCTTGTCTTTTATAGCGCCAAACAAATGTTATGCATGAATTAATTTCACCTGGGTAATTTTCAAAAGTGATTACTGATGCATTTAAATATTAATAAACAGACGATTGTGTATGAAAACAAAATTATTCCAACTTTATGGGCAACAGTGTATATACAGGTATTTATCTTTTATTATTATTTATCTATTGTTTTTCCAAAAACATTTTTTGTAATATTTTGTATGAAGAATTTTTCTTACTCTCCAGTACAACACCTGCGCTTTATTCTGTACACCTGCATGTATGAGTCATAAGTTCATCTTTATAATTTAAGTACATAAATATCACTTCATTTATAAATTATAAAAATACCTGACATCAACTGAATAATTACAACTGAACACTCCATGTTTTAAATGAATCCAATAGAGTTCGATGATGAGAACATATCAGTGACTTTTAATCCATCATTCCCACCTGTTTTGTAGAGTAAAGTGACAAATGTGACAAGTGTCCTTTTCCCCACTGATAATGGTACGGAAGTGTTTTCATGCATCTGTACATTTTGTGACTGATAAGCCTGCTGGTGTAGCTGATTCCTCAGGTTTTCTAGGACTCAGATAATCCATATTTGGGCCGACCGACACAGTTAAACATAGATAAAAACCTGGAGTCACACCTCACATGCACAAGTCCACACAGAAGATCAGAAGGTGAGTTGAGCTGCAGCAGAACCTGAAGCAGAGGTGTTCACTGTCTCTCTGTCTGCTCTCAGTTCAAACACTGTGTCTGTCCTCTGAGGAGAAGCTGCAGCTGATTCCTGTCTGTGTCCTGCAGGTCTGTTGGGATGGCTCGCATGTCTGTGTTCAGGTTCTCAGCCCTGGCTCTGCTGCTCCTGTCTGCCTGCTGCTGGGCCGACAGCGAGGTAGGACCATCTCCAGGCCCGTGATATCACAGTGTACATGTTATTGACCTGAGCCTCTACTGTGCTGAAGGTTCATCTCTGAACCTGATGTGTCTGTAACTTGATGTTTGTGATGTGAACGTGCTTTCATGTTGTGTTTTTATGAATTGACATGATTGTTTTTTCTCTCCCACCTGCAGGCAGGTACGTAATCCACTCTCACTATCTATTGTATTGACATGCACAGTATTGGGACTGGTGTGTTTTTTGCAACCTGAAATTGTGTTGTTGTTGTTGTTGTTGTTGTTGTTGTTGTCACTGAGCAGAGGAGAACTCAGAGGAGCTGTCTGTCTCTGAGCTTCTGGAGAGAGCCAACAGCAATCTGAGTGAGTGTGAGCTGCTGCAGTCTCCGTCCTTCTTCTTCTTCTTCTTCTCATCATCTTCAGTGGCACTGCAACAGGTTTTTAAGCTGCTGTATGATGTGTTTCAGTCCGCTCCGACGATGGTCCCGTCCTGACTGAAGGAGACATCGCTGTCAACAGCGAGGCAGAGAAAAACGCCGACCCCTGCACTAACCGAAGCTGCAAGTGGGGCAAGTGGACTGACGGGAAGGTCTACATTCCTTACTACATCGCCAGTCACTTCTGTGAGTGTCAGGTGGAGGTCTGGGGGGTTCACACAAGCTCTGTCTGTAGACAGCAGGGTTTCACTGCTCATGTTGGAGCAGCTTCTTTGTCAAAAAAAATTCAATCAAAAATTCATCAACGTTCATTTCCCAGCATCACACAGACAGCCGCATGTTTGCTTCTTATTGTTGATAGTGAAAGATTATTATAGAATAAGAAATAAAGATTAAAAATACGAAAGGTAAAATGTGAGGATCCATGAAACCAGTGAACCAGCGTTTAGTCGCTCGTCTGATCTGCATACTTTACTCTTAAAGAATCTGTTCATCCTTGAATCTTCTTCACAACCCTACACATGGTCCTGATTGGCCTGAATATAAGACGCCCCCGATGGTCAGATCCTCCTCTTCCAACAGCTGTTTTTGAAGATACAAACACTTTCAGACCACTCCTGCTGGCAAAGTTCTCAACATACAATTAGTCCAGGAAGAAGAAGAAGCCTTCATCATGGAGCCTTTCCACAAAGCTTCTCCATCCATCCATCCATCCATCCATCCATCCAGCCATCCATCCATCCATCCATCCATCCATCCAGCCATCCATACATCCATCCATCCATCCATCCATCCATCCATCCATCCACCCATCCATCCACTAAACACGCACGACTTACTATAAAATATTCAGTACAAATGGACTTAGCTACAAACATCCCATGATGCAACACTCTCTGTAGGAGCTGTTGTGTCACTTGTAATCTCTACATTCACAAATAATATATAATACATAATAATATAACACTGATAATGATAAAAAATCCTGTTATATATCATGACCAACACGTTCCTGTGATTTCTTCACTGTGACATGGTCAAAAGCTAAATGTTGTGTGGTGTCGTCCTGCCAGCCTCCCGTGAGAAGGCCATCATCACCCGTGGACTGGAGTCCTTCTCCTCCTTCTCCTGCATCCGCTTCAGGCCCAGCAGAAGCAGCGATCGTGACTGGCTGAGCATCGAGTCCAAGGACGGGTAAGAAACTGATAGAAATGAACCGTCTGAGAGGAGAGGTGCTGTCAGACTTCAGTGTTCTTCACCTCCTATCTGATCCTGTGCAGCTGCTACTCTTTTGTCGGCCGTCGTGGTGGGAAGCAGGTGGTGTCTCTGGCCCGTCGTGGATGCCTTTACCACGGCACCGTCCAGCATGAGCTGCTGCACGCTCTGGGATTCAACCACGAACAAACCCGCTCTGACAGGGACAACCACATCAAAGTCCTGCTGCAGAACGTTCAGTCTGGTAATGGAGCTCTTTATCATTCCCAGTGGCACATTAGAGAGGGAACCAAGTCAACTGCAGACAAGTACATTCAAATAAGATTCAATAAAGAGACACTGGTCTGATGAGACATGAGCCAGGTGAAGAGATGAAACTGTTGAAAGTCTTTAGTCCTTTGAAAACACCATGTGTCCCAAAGCTTTCCTCCCATCAACCACCGTCAGGCTCAACAACTCCACAGGGAATAGAATTAGTCACATAAAGTGTGATGGCTCCCTTTTGCCTCCTAGTGGACAAAAAGAGCCCTGACATCATGGTCACAGATTCTGGCACAACTCTGCTCCTACATGAAACAGAAGCTCAGTGTTTGACTCGGGTTTGTCAATATAAAGCCATCAGCACCAAACCTTGGAGCTCTGCAGCTCGTTGGGATCCTTCTCCAGCAGTTCGACTCCTTTCTGTCCAGAGAAAATATCTCAACTTCAAATCAAACAAACACTGACTTTGTCTGCATCATTTCTTCTAGGAAAGGAGCACAACTTCAACAAGATCGCCACCCTGAACCAGGGCACTCCCTACGACTACAACTCTGTCATGCAGTACCACAAGTGAGAACAACTGGCTACACGTCAGCACTGCTGCCTGCTATGATACATGTATGTGTGTTGTGTGTGCAGGATGTGCTGTGGTTCAGTCTGACTGCTCTGTTTCCTGTTGTAGGTATGCCTTCTCTAAGAACAACCAGCCCACCATGCTCCCCATCCCTAACGCCAACGTGTCCTTTGGCAACGCCAAGGAGATGAGCCGCAACGACATCGCCAGGCTCAACACACTCTACCAGTGCTGTGAGTGTCCGCATGAGCACGTTATCAGTATATACACACACTGACACACACACACACACACACACACACACACACACACACACACACAGTGCTTGTCTAGAGCTTGTATTAAACTCTCTGCTGTTCCATTCAGTTTTTGTCTAATCGAGCTCTGTGCTGTTGACTGTTTCAGAGGAAGCCTGTCCAGATGTTCTGATGGACAGAGCAGAGGGAATATTGTCGACATCATCATGGATCATCCAATAAAGTTACACTGACTGAAACACAGCCTCTTTGTTTGCTTCCCCTCACAGTGAACTAAACCAAGCTCATGCATTCAGTCATGTATTTAACAGTAGCTGTTTGCTTATGATACATGGCAAAATCAGAAGGGATCGTTTCACCTACTTTTCAGCTTGGGAGAAGCGTAGTTGACAATGCCATCTCAGACATGGACCCCTTCTCATTCAGTTCTTTCACTGTTAGAGCACAGAGCCCCCTCTCAGATCACAGCGTGATAAATATTAACTCGAGGAAACAGAGTAAAGATGGTGTCAGGAGTCCCAGCCCAGTAAACTGCACCATCTACACCAGTTATACAGAAGCTCCAAACAGTGCTGAACAATTCATACAAATTTGGAATTCAAATGAAATTAAGCATAAAATCAACACGTTCACCAATTTATACTTTCAAAGTAACTCTGAAGGTGTTAATACATCAACAAAAGACATGAACAGTATCTTCCAAAAAGCTGCATTAAATGCAAAGTTTGTAAAAAGAAAGAAACACCACCATCGAAACCTTCACCACACCAACCAAACAGGGTCAGTTCTGGGATATGTTGAACAGTTTAGAAACTACAAAGCCACCACAATTAGCAATACAAGATGGAGACATTTGTGAAAACTATTATAATGACCTCTACCAACGTATTCACCTGAAGACCTGAAATTGAATTAAAACAAAGTTAGACAACCTAGAATCAGCCATCAAGAATAACCAAGATCCATTACATTACCCAATTACACAAAGAGCTAAAAGCTCTTAAATCAAAAAAAGCCTGTGGCAAAGATTGCATCAAAAAGGAAATGCTGAAGAACAACACCCCTGTGTCACAACGGTCCCCAGGCCTTAGTGTTTTATGTCTGTCTTGTCATTTCCTGTTTTATTTTGGTAGTTTCCCTCTTGTGTCTTTACTTCCTCCCGTGTGATTACCTGCCTTTTCCCTAATGTGTTTTACCTGTGTCTCGTTATTCCAAACAGTATTTATGCCCTGTGTGTCCCTTTGCACTTTGCCAGGTTGTTTTCTTCCCCAGTGAGTTATTTACCAGCGTTTACCTCGCCTGTTTCCTTTGGGCTTGCCAGCTTTTCTGGAACACTGTTGTCAGTATTCATTGATTTAGATCAATAAACTGCCTGATTGTTAACTGCCTTTCCAGTCGTGCTTTTGGGTTCAACCTTTGTGTCTTGAGCCTGACACCCTGGGCTGCAAACTGCAATTCTTCAACTGCTCAACTTGGTTCTGAGTGCTGGCTGCGTTCCTAGAGTCTGGAGCCAGGGGCTGATCACCCCAATCTGATAAAATGGAAATAAATCAGACCCTAATAACTACAGAGGGATCTGTGTCAGTAGCAACCTTGGGAAACTAATCTATAGTATTCTGAACTCCAGGATATTGAACTTAATTCAAGACAAAAACACACTTAGTAAATGCCAAATTGGCTTTCTTCCAAATTACAGAACCTCTGATCATATGTACACCTTACACACTTCAATCAATAAACATGTCCACCAAAAAAAGGAGGGATAATATTTGCTTGTGTCATCGATCCAACATTGGAAAAATTAATTTTTTTCTAAATTGTTAAATGACCCCTAAACAGAAAATATAAATTGTCCAAGTATTTCCACTCTGTCAGAGATATGAAGCAGAGACAGATCCTGTCTACAGGATAGTGTCCACCAACTAGCAACGACGATACAAACAGACATGACTAGTCCAGTTTACTGTCCAGGTGCACACCTAGGTATTTATAAGTGTGCACCACCTCAATGTCCTTCCCTCGAATGTTGACTGGCTGAAGGGCCTACACCTCTGAAAGTCCATGACCATCTCCTTGGTCTTGGAAGTGTTCAGAAGGAGGCAGTTCTTGTCGCTCCGATCACTGAAGGCCATGGTCAGATCCCTGTACTCCTCTTCCTGCCCGTTCCTGATACGCACCACGATAGCTGTGTCATCCGAGTATTTCTGGATGTGGCAGGACTCAGAGTTAAAGTTGACTGTATCAGAATCAGAATCAGTCAGAATCTGGTTTATTGCCAAGTAGGTTTCACAACATACAAGGAATTTGCCTTGGTGTTTTGGTGCATATCTATAATAAATAAACATAGTAGGAAGAAAAAAAATATAAACAAAGATGAAAACTAGCAAGTAGTATAAGTTAGATATAAATTTAACAATAAGAAAATAAAATAAAACATTTACAATAAAATGTGAAGAAATATGTAGAAAATAATACATAGAAATTATAAATATATAATACCCTGGGGGGGGGCAATAGTTCACGGGGGAGGGGAGGGGTGTCAGTGTCAGTCGGGGTGAGCAGAGGAGACAGGACGCAGCCTTTGGGGGATCCAGTGCTGATGGTCCAGGAGCTGGAGATATGCTTCTCCAGCTTCATGTGCTGCTTCCTGTCAGACAGGAAATCAGTGATCCACCTGTGGGTGGAGTCAGGCACGCTCAGCTCGGAGAGCTTATCCTGCAACAGGGCTGGGATGAACCACAAACAGGATCCTGACTTGAGGGGAGGAGTAAGTGGAGAGCCATGTTGACAGCCTCATCTACAGACTTGTTGGCTCTGTAGGTGAACTGCAGGGGGTCCAGGAGTGGCTCAGTGATGGTTTTGAGGTGGGACATCGCAAAGTGCTCAAATGACTTCATAACACCAGAGGTCAGGGCAGTGGGTCTGTTGTCATTAAGTCCTGTGGTTTTTGGTTTTTTGGGGACTGTGATGAGGGAGGAGGATTTGAAGCAAGATGGCACATGGCATGTCTCCAGTGAAGAGTTAAAAGTGTATACAGGGTGAACAGGAACGGAGCCAGAACAGTCCCCTGTGGAGCCCCAGTGCTGCTCATCACTGTCCCTGAGACACAGTTACTCAGCCTGACGTACTGTCGTCTTGTCAGGTAATCCACAATCTAGGACCTGAAGCATGATCCACCATCCATGCAAAAAGTTTTACATGACATAGAAAACTGAGTCAGAGGCTTAAAATTGTGTGTGATTTTGCTCTTTGAGTGACAAGTTTCAGAAATTGTTTGATATATAAGGTATTGGTGTGTAAGCACTTTTAAAAAACTGTGTTGTACTAAATGTGTGTCCTAATTCAGAGCTAAACAATCATCATGACTGAAAACACTGAAATGATCTGGAGATCACCAGGTGACGTCTTCTGCTGGGCCAGCTCAACATTTATCTGTTCTATGTATCTATGTCTATGATGGAGCATTAAAGCACATCTTTAAATGTTCACACAGGCCGTCTTCACCCAAAGTGAAACAGTTTGTGTCTTTGATTGTGTTTATAATGATTTACAGCAAAAGCTTGCATTGCATCCATTCGTATACTGAGGTGTATGTTTCTGTATCAGCTCTGATACATGTCCGTGAGCCTGACCCTGTCACTGTGGGTGTGTCTGCTGTGGGTGGGTTCATATTCACAACAGTGTGTTGAATGTCTCACACTGATAAGAGCAGAGGAGTGTGTGTGTTTTTCTTTCTCTCAGACAGACACAGACAGTGAAACAGATGTTTCAGACTCAGACTCTGGAAGTCAGGGGGGATCCAGTATAAAACACAACCAGGAAAAGAGCAGGATTTTACAAAGCCTGAGGTCACAAGTCCACGTTTACAAAGTCTGACCCCTGTCACATATCTAACATTTAGGTCATGACGTGGAAATTTTTCCAATGTAAATTAAAGTCCAAATATTAGAACCTGTGAAAACATGGGGGTATTTTAGAGGCTGATTCCATGACTTTTAAACTAAACATATTCAAATAAATACATGCATGGAAATAAATCCACAGACAGTATGTCCTCACTATAATACCTGTTCTGCAGTAGGGAAAGACAGAGAAGCCATGAGATACTCTTCATTGGAGGAAGTGAAACATTGCTCATTAAGAAACATGTACTGTTTGTATTCATTTATTATATGACATGATATATGTGGCAGATCACACTACAGTCTGATAAACAAATACAGTATTATTATATCAATGTGAACAAATGCATTGTTATTCTGTGGTGTAATATACTTCTGATATACTGTACTTAAAAGACCTCAGGGGAAAAATGTATGTTAAATCAGAAATGATCTCCTCACAAGGTCCATTTATCAATCAGTCAATCAAACTTTGTATAGCTTTATTGTACAGCCCTTTTCATACAGGTTAGTGCACTTCAAAGAGCTGCACACACGACTTATCAGGACAAATCAAGAAACCTGACAATAAAATAGATTTAAAACTCTATAATAACATTAGTAAACAGAGTCAAATTAATACTAAAAGAACAGATGAAATACAATAAAATACAATTTACAACATAATTCCCATAAAATAAGTGAATAAAATAAAGTGACTAATGTCTAAAAATTTCTTTAATTAAAAGCCAGGCTGAAGATGTACATTTTGCGTTTACATTAACACATTTCAACACTTCGGCTGCTCATTTTAGTAGCTGTAATATAGCTTTCTATCATATCACATGGTCTTCATCATCTTAATGTTCCCAGAAGAAAATAGACATTTGAGCATCTGCAGCATCATGACAACTGGACGATCGCTTTCTCAATTAAACAACCATGAAAATAAAACAACAGGAAATTTAACTCAAACACTCCATAGGGTCTACACTGCTGGCCAAAAGTATGTGGACACCCTTGTTTAGGTTCCAACAGTTTAGGCATGAGTCAGTCTGGCGAGCATACAGAAATTAGTTTCCCAGTTTACTGTAAAGAACCTGACTGTGAGCCCGACCTCATCACCAACACCAGCACTGGACCTCACTAATGCTCTTGTGTCCCTGCAGCTGGGGTGTCTATTCATTCTGTTTTCATATCCACAGCCGTTAATTTTATAAGAGATTTAGAGCTACTTTTGTGTAGTTGCACAGTTGATGCACACACCCACCTACAAACTTGTGCCAGATGTAATGTTTCACATAAGTTACAAGGACACAGAAGTTTCCATGTGCAGTGATAAAGGTGTGTTGTTGTGTGTGCAGGTTATGATGTGTCAGGTTGTTTATTGGTTCTTGGAGAACCTGAGCAGTATAAAAACTCTCAGTGGCTGACAGCAGGACACTTTTCAGATTCTTAGGTAAGAACCGAGTCCTCCTTCACCACCACACACTGCAAAGTAATGTAACATGGATGGGTTTATTTTTGATGACATACTCTTTGTTTTTTTAAGTTTTCTAAAGTGGTTGTTTTAATTCCTCTCTATCTTCATCCTCTTCCTAAGTGTTCTCTCTGGTTATTCCAGGTCTGTTGCAGCCATGTTGGTTTTCTCTTGGTCTCTTTGGGTCCTGCTGCTCGTCTCCTCCTCCTGGGCTGAGGTAGAAAATCCCAGAAACCACCTCATCTCACCGACATGACATGAAGGCCTATACGTGCAGAATGAATTTCATAGATGTTAATATGGAAGAAAAACAAGTGACAAAGCTCTTATTCCGTCTGACCAGTGATGTACAGATTACACATGTCAGAGGGGGGACAAAATCAGGTCTTAAATAAGTGAGAGTACACACTGAAATGTTAATGGACGTTAAAAACTTGATCTGAAAAGGAAAAGCTTTAAATTGTCTTGAGTCAACTGAAGTTAACAACCATATAAAGCTATGTAGAAATTACACCAATGTCCACAATGTGACCAGAAGATAGATTTTTAACTAAACTAAAAAAAACAGACAAACACACAAAAATGAAGCTGTTAGGCTTCATGTAATGAACACAGTATCTGATTACTGTATCACAAACAGCTGAGTTTTGCTTTGTTTGGTTTGAACCATCAATTATGTAAAATCAATAGAACTTTTCTTTCTTTCCTGCTCTCAGCTGCTGACACCTCACTTTTTACTTGACCATGTTTATTGCTTCCTGAAATATTCATAGTTAGATATACTCTAAAGGTTATATTATCATAATTTTATGACTAATAATTAAATTTGATCTATGTGAATGAACTTCAGTAACATCTTGCTTTTCTTGCATGTCACTCTGGATGACCACAGGATGGTAAGAATCCGACTCTTTATCCAGCTTCACATACAAACTAAACTGTAACAATTAAGAGATTTATAAAAGGTTTAGAATTTCCTTTTCATGTTTTTGAATATTTCAAATGTTCAAGGTACTTCTGATGTCATTAAGCTCATATGTTCAAAATGATGATGCATATAGCTCATACAGTATCGCATGTGTTGTGCAGAGGTCGCTGCCATTGAGGATGACACATCCAGGGAGCTTTCTGTTGGTGAACTGCTGGAGAGAGCCAACAGAGACCGCAGTGAGCAAAGCTTCTCCTCACCTTCACTCATCATTCTGTCCAGTCCCCTGACCTTCACCAAACCATCACTTAACAAGAGTGGAACAGATGGTTCTGTGAAGTATTTCAAAGTCACCTCCACACTTGTGCTGGTTTTGCAGCCCCTGACTTCGATGAGCCCATCCTGATCGGAGGCGACATCGCCATCAAGTCTGAGGCTGACAGGAACGCTGACCCCTGCACCTCCAGAGGCTGTCTGTGGCGCAGGTGGAGTGACGGGAAGGTCTACATCCCTTACTACATCGCTAACCACTTCTGTAAGCATCAACAGTCTCATTATTATTATAGGGACAGATACACTTTACTTACTGAACAGACCAAGCTAATTTAATTTTACACTTGCTTGTAAATATTCGGATTTTTGTACAATCACACACGATTATTTCTTACTTGTTACTTTGTTACTCTACTTGTTACTTTACCTATAAAAGGTTATGTGCATCATAAGAGTTTAAATGAAAACAATGAGCTTTTCAAATAAAAAAGAATAATCGGCTACAGTGTATAATTATTATGCACTCAGTCATTATCAGCTATAGTTAGCAGTTCCTTTACAAATTAAGACTTTACATAAAAACATATGATGATCTCATAAACAACCCAACAGCATATTAAATAATAAGAATGAGTTCCAATGTGACCAACTACAACAGTAAAATTATTATTGCATCAGTATTAACAATCCAATAACAATAATAATAATATTCACTAATTAACCCTTTGTCTTAGTTTTAATTCAGCACATTTGTTGATAAAACTTCTGTATTCTTACTGCAGGAGCACATTTACATGCAGCACTTTCTCTTGTACTGGAGGATTTTTACAGAATGGTATTGCTGGTTTTTAACCATATTACCATAATACCATAATAAGTAATGTAAATATGTTACATATAAACAATAATATGAATGGGGTTATAAGTGATCATGAACTGATTATTATTTGAGTAATTATGATAAAACTTAATTCTATAATAATAATAATAATACAGTTGAATTTTGAAGTTCAGTTAAATGACATTACATAAATAAGGTAAGACCGCAGTGGTGTCACAGACCTTGTCATCCTGCCATGTTTGTCCTGCCAGCCTCCAGAGAGCAGGCCATCATCATTCGTGGACTGGAGTCCTTCTCTTCTGTTTCCTGCATCCGTTTCAGACCCTACCAGAATGGTGATAGTGACTGGCTGAACATCGAGTCCAGGGACGGGTAAGAGCCCGGCTCTAAGTTCACTACACGATAGGAATCCACACACACACAGGAGCTCTGTGAGATTTTCCATTAGTTTACGTCTTTAAAAAACTGGTTTCTTTTAACATCTGTCTTGAAGCTTGTCTGGAAATTACACGTTGCCTGTTGCAGGTTTAAAGCATCTCCTCCTTTCCTTCATGAGCTTCAGTAACCACAGGAGGTTCATGCTTTTAAATGACTATTTTACTTAAAAACAAATGCTTAATGATGATCATTAACATTTGAAGAAACCATAGTGTACACGGTTCTTCTAGAGCAGCGATTCCCTCTACAGTTCTGCGTGTTGGTATTTAGTAGTATATATTTCTATCTTTCCACAAACTGCTCCATGTTTGTTTCCACAGCTGCTACTCATTCGTGGGTCGCCAGGGCGGTGGTCAGACCGTCTCTCTGAGCCGTCAGGGCTGTCTCTACCACGGCACCGTCCAGCACGAGCTGCTCCATGCCCTTGGCTTCAACCATGAGCAGACTCGCTCTGACAGGGACAGCTATATCCAGGTGTACTGGGACAACATCATTGATGGTTAGACACTTTCACCATCTATCACATGACTTGTATTGTTGTTTAGCTGCTCTGGAGACAGAAACAGTCTCATTGTTTGCAGGGGTGCAAATTTATCAAGGGTGAAAAAGGTGACAAAGATGCAAAGAGGGCGAAGGCTGAGGGGATCCATATTGCCCAGTATGACCAGCTAATCAACATTTTAGATTCATTATATTATCAATAGTCAGTGTCATTAAAATCATGAGGTGCTTAAGTACAGTACTTAGACTAAATGTACCTAATTACTTTCCACCACTGCTAATACAATTACTGAACATTCAGTACACATGTATTTCAATATTGTTTAATGAGTCAACAGGTAAAACTCCTGAATTACTGAGTGAAAACAAGAGGGTGTCTATAATACTGTTAAGCTAATATGATAAAGGTAAAAGACTAAACCACCACCACACACACACACACACACACACACACACACACACACACACACACACACATACAACACTATTAACACAAAATAATAAACCCTATAAATATGCTTAATTAATATAATAATACACTATATCTACAACAACTACTCCTCCATTGTCTCACTGCTCATGACTGAGCCCCAGTGTTTGTAACATTAGATCATATATGACATTTTATATTGGTAATAAAATAACAAGCTAACACTGGAAATGAAAGGGCACGCTATCAGCTAGCTAACATTAGTTAGCTAAACTGTAACTTAAGGCTAATGTTAGAAAGCTCTAATATTAGTGTTCATCCATATATATTTGATACAAACAGAAACTCTGAAGTGTAATAAGTGTATTAAACAAGCTAGACAGTTAGCTACTGCTTCTTACATTTACCTATAGTATGTATGACACACAGGAACAGACTTGAGGACTGAGTCACTGATGAAGTGAGACATTCAAACCCTAAATGGGTTCCTTTACCCAAAATGCAACTCGATAACTGACAGTTATTGGGGACTGCAAAGCTAGTAGCAGCTAATGTAGCATGGCGCCTGTAGCCTGCAGCAAACGTGAGTAGGGTGACAGAGGCCTGGCACGCTCACTTCCTCGTAAGCCCCCACCACAGAGTTTTTTTACCTTGCAAAAGTGTGTCACCTGCCCCTATCAACACTGATTAAATTATTAAATTGTTATCATTTATTGTTATTTTATTAATCAAAAAATGCCCTGAAGATAATTAAAACAGCAATTTGTAAAGCAGTTTTGAGTTCATAGTATAATGAACTCACAAAGTGTAAATGTGTGAGATTTTGCATTCATTTTTTTAAAATCATATCTGCAGGCATGGAGTACAACTTTTACAAGATTAACACTCTGAACCAGGGAACTCCTTATGACTACAACTCTGTCATGCAGTACGAGAGGTATGGACAACTTCATATTTGTAGCACTCTACATATATTAACTTTATTTGATTTTCCTTTATCTTTCACCTCGTTTGTAACTACATGTAAGTACTTTGTATCAGTGTCCGTGAAGTCAGAGCTAACTGGTTGACTGTTTGATAGACTGTTCTGGACAAGAGGTTGTGTGATAGTGACAGCAAAACTAATGCAAATCTGCTTTTAAACATTATCACACTACACCGAAAATCAGTAAAATCACCAAATGTATCAGGGACTGTTCCTCACTTAAGTAACCAAACTTATTTTGTATTGTGGTATCTGTGTTTCTCCAGGTACGCCTTCTCCAAGAACAACCGTCCCACCATGGTGCCCATTCCCAACAGCAATGTGTCCTTTGGCCAGGCCACCCAGATGAGCAGGAATGACATCGACAGGCTGAACAGGCTGTACAAGTGCTGTAAGTACTGTGGCTCAGCTGGATCCAAGACAAACTTATAGACATCAGAGTCAGAGACACAGTAAAGCCCTTCTGATGCTCGGTGGGTCTCTTCCTACATAAGCACTGTAAGTTACAAACGAGTAATTGATAAAAGTATTTTCAGCAGAACCTGACCTGTTTAAATGTGTTCACTGCAGTGATGTCACATGACATAAAAACATTCACACAGTGAGCATCTGCCAAGTCCAACTTTTGTACTGTCCTCTAATGACATGCATTTCCTTTGCAGAAACTGTATGTGACCTTTGGCCTGCTGCCTGGATGACATCAGAGCAGATGAGGCAGAGGAGGACTTCAGACAGTTTGGATGGTCCTGGAACAATAAACCTGCAAACTTCTAACCATAAAAGCTGACTGCTGTTTAATGATGTAAAAAGATATAAAAGAGCATCTCATTCTGTTTAATATCACATAAGAAATAAACCATCAGTGTAAACAGCCTCTGATCAGGAAATAAGGCCACTTTCATTCTACTGTTACAACTCATCCATGTTCATTTAGCATAAAGACTGTAAACAAAGGGAAAGCTAGCCTGGCTCTGTGCAACAGTTACAGTGCATATTGATTAACATGTTATATCTCCACTAAAAACAAGTATAAACAGTAATTTCACTGTTTCATCACTGTCCTTCTATTGAAAAAGTCAAACTAATACACATCACCTACATTCACACATCCACTGACTGGATGCTTATAAAAATCATTTCTTTGCTTCGACTTCAGATGTCATTTTCATAAGACTTTCAAGTGGTGATACTGCACACACATCAGTCACTGTAGTGGCCAAAAACCTTCAATTGAGTCTGTCCTTTAACTTGTCCTATTTCTCTTTTATCTTGGTGGTGGGAGCAGGGTGTTTGACGCGCAGTCATAAAAGATCCAGTGACCCGTGTTGTTCTGAGATGAATTGAATTTATTGTTAACATGAAAAACAAAAAAGTAAGGCAAAATATGACATTTCCTGTGTGTCCAATGATCTTGATGTTGCTGTGGTCAATGACAGTATCGCTGCTTCCGTTTGCCGATCCCTCATCTCACCTCAACCTTCAAACTTAAAGGTTAAGCCCCGCCCTCACCACCTGAGGAGGGAGGAGGGCACATACGTACTGCAACAAATAAAATTCATTGTTTTTAATCAGTAGTTCATTCTAAATAATTAATATGTCCAGTGAATAGAAATAAATTACATAGCCTTAAATGCGGCTCCTACACACCGGCCCCTAATTGTTCTGATCAGAATCAATTATTCCAATTTAACTGCAAAAAAGGGAGCCGTACCATTACCAATGACTAACTAAAGAATTTAGAAAAAACAAACAAAAAAGAAGTATATACATTACACCCCTCATAGATGTCTTTTGTTCTTCTGGAGGAGGACCTGTTACTCCTCTGCTTCAGTCTCTAGGAGACGGCACAGCTTTGTTACAGGCCTCTCGATGACTGAAGTTTTGGTCTTGAGTTTTACTGAACGAACCAGACCTCCTGCATCTGGTTTGGTCTCCAGTATCTTTCCCAACGGGGACATTACCTTACATAGCCTTAAATACGGCTCCTACAGTCACTATGAGTCAGTCTGACCTCTGACTTCTTTTACAATGGCACTATCTTTCTTCTAATGATGGATGAAGGTTATAATGTAAACTTCTCAGTTTCAGTTTGATGACGTTTATTTGATAAATCTTTGTTTTGATCCTCAGATAAAAAAAAAAAAAAGAGCTGACACTAAACCAAGCTGTAATCACTGTCTTTACACACTGTCACCTTCTCTGCTTCATATTTGATCACATTCAGTAAGTCATTTTATTCACCTCAACAAACATGATTCTTTTTTTGCATAATTTCATAAATGTTCTTTTTGGATAGTTGATTTTCATTCAGAGTTAATCTCAGTCTCATCTGATCTATGGATCTTCTTCAGTTTGTCCTCCACTTTATCAGCAGTCAGGTTGAACTGACAGAGTCTGAGAGCTTCTATCAGCTGCTCCACTCGAGCCCCGGCTCCTTGACTCTTCCTCCACTCCTTCAGCAGCTCCACCGCCGTCTCCTCCAGGTCTGTGGGATGCCTCCTGTTGATGGACTCCAGCTTGATCTCTTTCAAACCCAGTTTGCGGCCGAGCTTACGCCACGACCGTCCCAGATTTTCTGCAATCACCTCTGTGGCGATGTCCAGTTTTGCTGAAAGAGGAAATATCCAGGCTTTAGAGAAAAAATAAAACATGACAAACATATTCAAACATCTCCCACAGGGGTGACTGGGAATGGGCTAATTTAGGAAACAGGTCTGTTCAGCTTCTGGATATGTGGAGTTCGATGTAGGCCTTTACATACTGAGCTGATCAGAAAGCTACACCTTCTTGAACATCATATTCAAGGACTTTCCATGCCCAAGTCCCTCAAAGTCAAGACCTAACATTGCATAGTTTGAGACACAGATCAATGTTAATTACTGTTACAGCACTAAGACTTTTTATAATGAGATATAGCAGCTTTACAGCAGATCACATACAATAAGAGAATGTGTGAACAATGTGTAGGGTGGCCCTGAGAGCTCAAAGCACTGCAGCTTTAGAAAAGACATGCAAATAGACAAAACACTTCAGAAAACATCTTCATCAGTTTGATAACACAACACTCTCTCCTAGGCTTCTGTTGTGTTGTGAGTATTTGCAGCTCATGTGTTGTCTTTGTGTTTTGTCTGTTTCCATGTGTTTTTTAAGTTGCAGTGCGTTGAGCTCTCAGTGAACAGTGTATCCTGGTTTAATGAGGAGGGCACTTAATCTCAAAAACCTTGATAAAACTGAAATATTGGCTATAAAAACTAAATTCTTTAAATTTCCAATTCCTCCTAAATATAAGGAAATACATTTTAAAACTTTTTTTTACCCCTCAAACAAATTTATCAGAAAAAGATTTAAATTTGATTTGGAAAATTGTCATCTATGCAACACAAATACTGAAACAACATAACACTTGTTCTCTGCCTATGACACAGTCCAAAGCCTGTGGAGGTCTGTGCATGATTGGCTGATTTCTAAATCCATAAATATAGATTCCTTCTCTTTCAAAAGTATCCAGTTAGGAGTCATTTTGAAGGACAAGCATGTTGAATTTTGAATCAACATCATCATTGTCATCATGACAAAATATCATATACATTAATGTTGTTTTGCTAAATGCCCCCTGTTGTGGACTGCACTTAAAAGTGGGCAGAGAACTTTATAATCTTATTTCCAAATATAATTTATTTCAACCCCTTGTCCGGTTCCTTAGTTCTACTGAGTATCTGGTTAATAAATCAACCTTCTGTTTTTTTTTAATACTCTTTTATAATTTCTATTATTGGTTACCTTGGAATGTTACCGTTCATGTTTTATAATCTTTTCTTTCTCTCTCTCTCTTTGTGTTTATTGTATTATTACTTGTATGCATTTTACTATCATTATCATTATTATTATTATTATTTCTAAACAGAAAATGTTTTTGTACAGAACATACTCTACATGATGTATGAAGTTGAATAACATTTTTTAAAATGGCAGTGAGCAACAACAAGGTTGCTATTGTTACTGCAACATAAATATTTGACTTAAAAAAAAGTTCTTCTGTCTGGGCGTTTCCTGTGTGGACATGACAGGGCAGGCTCTCTCTCTCTCTCTCTCTCTCTCTCTCTCTCTCTCTCTCTCTCTCTCTCTCTCTCTCTCTCTCACACACACACACACACACACACACACACACACACACACACACACACACACACACACACACACACATTCCCTTAATACATTGCAGCACCTCTAGCTGCGTTTGTTTTCGACTTTCGGTAAACTGACGTCATACTTAAGATAACAGTATACTTCCGGTATCATTTAGCCCAGTCCACCTGTGTCACAACTCATAGCATGTATCAATTCTTCTTCTTCTTATCATTATTCTTATAATAACTGTTGTTTTTTAACAGAAGTAGTAGCAGCACTAGCAGCCGGTAACCCCGACCCCTCCCGCTCCCACCTCTCTCGGTGTCGTCCGGCTGGTCTCGGCGGTCTCCGGATTCTCCTTCTAAACCCTGTAACTTGTCTGACAGGTCTTTTCGCTCAATGTCCGTGAGCAGCTTGGACAGACACTCGGTGTTGTCGGGCCCCAGTTTGCCTCTCTCCATCAGGAGCAGGAAGAGCTTGGACCCGGTGGTTACCTTCTCCAGGTCCTTTTTCCCGATCATGTCTCGACACAGGAACTTCATGTTGTCCAGGTTCTCGGAGGACAGCTGGTCTGAGATCTTCAGTAAGACGGGGTTAAGGTCTGAGGAGCTCATGTTTCTCACAGACCACCTCGATCTGATCTCTGTGAACTAGGAAACACTTCGCTCTTACTTTCACTTCCGTTTCTGTCTGTGAATTTAGTCTTCACTGGCTCCAGCGAGACTCTGTGAGAGGTTGTCACGGACTTGATCCAGTTCCTAATTTTATTTCTTTAAACATGTTCACTGTTGGACTGACTGGCCCGGGTTATCACATAAATCCTGTGTTCAATACCTGCATTTACGCTGTAACTCTGGTGAGGTGTTTGACCCTGGGGAAAACCCAGGTGACGCTGGTGAGATTATGTCTCTCAGCTGCTTTGGGAAGTCCTCAGAATCCCCCCTGGAGGACCTGGGGGGGGGGGGCAGCCCTCCTGACTGCTGCCCCCTGCTCCTCTAAAGGAATGAGAAGTAGAAAGTGGATGGATGGCAGATGATAGTTTAATAAATTATAATGATAAATGTGATATTTTAAGTGCAGTGGTGGAAATTACTCATGAAATCAGAGAGAAACTGGCTTAAAACAGTCTTTTCTGTCCGGTGTGTGTATTCGATGTTGTATTGCTTTATGTGGTTTTAGTTGAAATGAATGGGAGGGCTTTGCTCTTTACCCTCTGGGCTTTCTTCCTTTCCTGCACAATTAATATGTCTTATATAACTTTGTAATACTTTATTGTAATGTCTGTGAAACTAAACTTAACTAAACTAAATTAAATTAAAAATACAAATTAGATAAATAAACACAATAAATACAGCTATAAAATAAATCATGAAATAAATAGATAAGGTAATAAATGTAGAATAAAATGTACATATAAATACAAGTGAGTCAATAAATAAATAAATAGCTTTATGATTAAATTAATAAATGAAAACGCCCTTATGTCCTTTGAAAAATTTGGGATCCCACAAGCGCATTTGTTCAAATATTTCCAGATAAGAAGTTTCATTCACTCGAGGACTCTCTCATATCATTGTCCAGCTTTAAGTATTATTGAGGAACTGGCAACATAATCATTTATAGAACATACATACAACATAATTTATAGGAAAGTTGTTAATGTGTCTCCAGAATCCTTAAATTATAAAAGAATGGCATGGATAGCGGATCTTCAGACAGATATTACAGAACAAGAATGGGAAAAGGCTTTTCTTCAAGCTCCAAAGTTATCTATTCATAGTAGATATAAATTAATTCAATAAAATTGGCTTATGAGGACATACGTGACTCCAGAAAAACTTAAATAAATACAATTGTATAAAATGTAGAACAGAGAAAGGTACACTGCTGCATGTGGAGGTGCAAATATATACAGGATTCTTGGAAAGAAATACTTACTTACTAAATTACTGTAAACAAATAACCCATGTCATCATTAGTTCTTGTGCTACATTGATTTAAGTGTAACTGTAAATGTAGTGTATTTATTATGTCCACCACACCACTGTGTTTACATCCTGTTGAGTCCAGTGAAACCTGGACTCCTGCACTTCATTAGTTTTAGCTTGCTGTCTTTTGATTCAACACAACTTTATTAGAAATATGCATCATGTGAACAAGAGGTGTTGACAATAACTATGATATTTAAAAGATGAAATATTGATATGGTGTTAATAATACACATATGTGATGATATGGTGATGGCAGATGTTTGACCTCGCAGATCTTCGGTTCATCGGTTGATCTTGTCCATTTAGTGTAATTGTAGTTTTTGTACAGTTGTGATCAGACTGTCTCCACCTCCCTCCACTCTCATCTGAGTCTGAGTTAAAGATTCATTTGACTCATGGCATTATTTTTTTCCCCAGGTTTTCTATAGATATCATGATAATATTGTTATAGGTTTTTACACAAGTTCAGTTTACAAAATGTTGCCACAAAAAAAGATTATAAAAAACCATTAGTTAGTAGATTAATAGAATGAACGGAAGCAGAAGCAGGTGAAATGCAGGAGTTTTAATGAAGGCTTACAGACCAGGAGCTTGTCACTCATTTATTTAAAGAAAAAACACTCAAAGTATCAGAGACAGGCAGGTCTGTTATACGTACATATACACTCATGCATGTAGTGAAATGTGCACTGACACACATTATAATAGATATTAGCATGTCACACTTTGTAATGATATATTGATGCTGTAAATACAACATGGCAACAGACGGCAGGAGGACATGGAGAGGGGAGGGGTCTTCACATGTGACCTCAGTTTACAAGAGATGCTGAGTCATGACCTATCACTAAATATCAACACTAACCCTACGTACAGACACAGTATTAACAGTATTAAGATTTGCTAAAAAAAATTCAATGTGCAGTTTTTGCTCAAACAAGCAAGTCACCCCCCAGAGAGAGGTAACGTCTGTCTGGAAGCTGTTCCCCAGGTGCCCTTCCAGGTACAGTGGAATAGGTCCACACTGATGCTTTAAGACATGAGATAAAGTCTCTAGTTGGTAGATTGATGGTCCCCTTTCAACACATTAGATGCACTAAAAATACATTGTCATAAAACTAAAACACAAACAAACAATAAAATAGATAAACAACAGTTTGACCTAAATGTGATTATTCATGACTGACATTCAATAATACAGTACATTCTGTCAGTCTGGGCTGTGGGCCTCAATTTGGGATAGTTCAAAATATATACAGCAGGGGGCAGTATTCAACAGTATTCGACTGAAGACCAGACTGGATGTGTGACTGCACGTCTCAATCAACAGTACATTTACGCTCTTCAAAGTTCTATCCAGTCGCTCCCACATGTGTTTTTGCAGTTTGGTAAATACCAAAAAAATACATATATAATATTCACTCTTTGTGCTTGAACAGTTTGGGAGCTGCAGCCTCAGCAAAATGCCAAGGCAACATGATAATAATGAAACAGAGCTGCCCTCTTGGTTTCACTGATACTCGGTCCCTTTGTATGAAAGCTGATACATGAGCCACTGATGGTTTAGAGCAGGTCAGAGGTCAAGTGTTTGAATCCCAGAAGCAGGTAGGACAGGATAAGGCAGGGTAGGAGAGACACCTGGAGCAACATGGTGCTGGAGTGCAGAGATGTTGAGAAATTCAGAGAAAACTAAACACAAAGTCCCTTTAAATGTAAATTTCACATTGATATGCAGGTATGACGAGCACATTCAGTTCACCTGTCAGCATACCTGTGCCATAAATATCTGTCATCTACAGGTGCTAACTGAGCACTGAGCAGCTAGTGCTAACTGCTGTGTGGGGAGAGGATTGAACTCTTCAAAACCGTCTGATGATTAAAACTGAGCGTCTTAACAACACAAAAAGGTGTGAGTGGATTTTATGACACTGGACACATTGTCACCTTTTAGGTTGATATGACATTTATACATCAACCAGTCAGTAGTTTGGAGGCAGGTTGATGATCATTTAAAAACTTGTTGACTATTCTCTAACATGTTTTGTGCTTCTTCTGCTGATGAAATAAAAACTGTTAATGCAGCTTTAAGAAACACTATTATTATTTCATTTCTGACTGTGTAGAAGAGCTGTCTCTCCATACCCAGTGTCAGAACAGCACATCAGGTGAGTAGTAACTACAGCATCTCAGCCAGGTGAGAGGGAGCATGACATCATAACATCACTGTGTATTTATACTGTGAATTTCCAGTTCCAGGCATGAAGCCGCTGAGCATTGTTCGTCTGTTTGTTCGTACGCAACACAAAGAGAACACTACAAATCAACAGGCAGGCCTCCACAACAACCAGAGCCCGTGTGTCTGACCACGTTCAACTAAATACATCAGTAAATTCCTGCATTTGTTCAGATTTCAAAAAAGGCCAGTGTGAGCTTTACGTGTTGACGGCAGGAGGGGGGACACTCTCCTCAGCAGCACCATCTGGACGGACTGACGGAGGCAGAAGCTGCATTCAAGTTCCGTGGGAGAAGTGGCACATATGAACTCAGGCTGCAAGTTTGGCACTGTGTTCACTGACATCCTGAAGGTTCTCATCAACAGGGACATTCCCCTAGTGAAGCTAATGGCTTGTTCCTTTTGATTACATCCAATAATCATGTTTCTGTGAGTACTGTGTGGATGTTTGGTTGGTGGCTGACACTGTCATGTCTGATTCGCAGTGAAATGTAACAAACACATTTTAAAAAGAGGCAATCTGTGGGAATTCAGTTCAGGTTTTACCCGTCTGAAAATATTCCTGAACATCGTGACGGCAGCAAACGCTTTGCTCATATGACAAACTGATGACGTGTTAATGGATGTACTGTGTTAACCTTTAGCAGCCAGCTATAAGCAGCTGATTCACTTATTTACAGTCTGTGTACAGGTCCTGGTGTTTGCTTGTTGTTTGTACTTTTTTTCTCAGACCCTGGCACCTACTGGTTTAACAGCAGTTAGAATGCGAGACGGGCCGTGAGCGGGGTTGCGGCGGGCTCTGATTGGCTGATGAGGGGGCGGTGCAGTTGTCCCCGTTGTGGTTGTCCCGCGCTGCGAGTCTTTTGCCCTGCTCCTCCTTCATGAAGAGCTCCACCATGAGGATCTTCTCTTTGTGCATCTGTAGGCTGATGTCCTTGGGGATGTCTGGGATCAGCCAGTCCACAAAGTCACTCATGAGCATCACCACGTTCTGCAGAGTGAACAGAGACCTCAGATGAACCGCAGGTTCACTGCTACAGTAACAGTAACTATTAAACAGTATGTTTAAATCCTGTTTTACTTACTGATGAACTAAAACTGTTTATCTGTGACCTGCTGCTGTGTTGCAGCAATATTTAAAGTTTGCTCACATTAACCACCATAAGCTACTGATCATACCAGACAGAGAACAGCTGTGGCTTTAAAACTCCTGACTGTACTGAACTGAGTATTTTATGGCTTATGAAGTAAACTTTTCATTTATAAGAAAATGTTCAACAGTGTCACTTTAATTTGTAACTCTACATTTACACATTTAAGCCAACCAAATCCTGCAAGGTTGGATGGTGGGTGCAGGTAGGTGGAACTTGGGGCGTGGCTGAGAGCGGTGACTGCTTTGTTGTGACATCACAAAGTTCCAGAAGTCCTGACGGCTGGTTTTAAGGCTCAGTTTCTGAATACAGGCTGTGTGCATTTCTCTGTGGACTGAGGCTTTGATACTTTCACAGTATTAATATAGAACCTAGACCTGATCTATAATCACACAACACATGGACATCTGCCTTTAAACTCTATGGAGCTTTAAGGTTTCACACTGGAGTTTAAAACATTAACAACCTCAGCTTTTCTTGTTTCAGGTAAAATACCTGAGCTTCCAAAAATATAGAGGCCATGAACCAATGAAAACAAATACATCACAGCCATAATATATATTATATATTATAAAAACATTTTGATTAGAGTTTTTTTCATGTTTATCAGCAATAGAGAGTAATTTCTGTTGTGAAAATTAATACATAAAAACTTTAATAATAAAGGTAAAAGTCTCGTGAGTAACTCCCTCTTATAGTAACTCAAATCTTTGACTTAGGTTTTTGTGTTAATTATTTAGTATGTCATAATAAAATGATTTTAAATAATTAGTTAAAAACTTAGACACTGTGAACGACATGTAGCAGTGTAAAAATCAACTCATCATTGTTCTCTTGTGGACAAACTAAAGGTCACACTGTGTCTAAAAGTGAATGACATGCCTGTTTGAAAGCATGTAGAGGTGTATAGTATGTGTGTGTTGAGTGTTGTGTTGTTCTGAACCTGAAAGACAATGACAAAGGCGAGGCGGGCTGCCAGGATGGCCCAGAACTCTTTAGAGAGTTCATATGGACAGCTGGACCAAGGGGGCTCTCTGTAGTCCTTATATCTGGAGAGAGGGGAAACATTTAAAAGGTTTCATTTGATGCTTTGGAGTTTGACAGGTGTCCATGTTTTTACCTATCATGGTCTCCACAATGAGAAATGATGACTCTGTATGGTAGTACATGCACTCATGTAAATGCCACATGGTTTTATGAGAGATAATGAGTATTGTTTGGGAGGTTTTGGAATGAGAATGTAAGCAGACTCAGTGTAGTTTCAGGGTTTTAAACTGAACCCCTACCTGCAGATTTCCACTTTGTAGCCCAGGTGCATTGGCTGCAGGGGGTCAGTGCCTGGCTGGAAGTCAGTAACATTGAAGTAAGACAGAGTGTGGTTGACGAAGCCGTGCATGGTGCCATCAGGGCTGTACATGTACTGGTAGACCAGCCGAGGGATGAAGTCAGAGGTGAAGGAGATGACGAAGGCCTGAGGGAGATACAAAAGCTCATAACCTGCTGTCCTCATCAGATCTAATAAACTGTGACTCCTCTACATTTCTTCCATCAGGTGACACTGACTAAATAAACATTTTCAATTGATGTGCATTTTCCAGCTATGTGGAAGGCTAAGGGTGATCAAACTATGACGTATGGGCCATGTGCGGCCTGACAACTATATTTATATGGCCCTGAGTTATTGTTAAACCAAAATTCTATGTGGCCCTGCTGAATACACTAAATGCAGTTCTCATTGTGAACACTAGATGTCACCATCGCTACACATGTAGATGACTGCTTGTGTGCTCTTGCTCTTCTGGTCTACTGCTCTTTCTGTACTCCCTGCCTGTTGGAAATTCATGTGCAGTACAGGAACATAGTCTGCCACTTAGATGTGTACTGGTTTAGACCTGAGACAGTTCTGGGGCTTCTCTGCTCTGAGATCTGGATCTGAAGCATTTTTTGACAGAGAGATCACATACTGAGCACCCTGAGTGTTTGGCAGACCTCACTTTTTTAGTTGATCTCACTGACCATCTGAACATGTTGACTAAAAGCTTGCAAGGAAATGATGAACTTGTGTCACAAATGTGTACAATCCACACATGTAAAATCATTTCTTATGAAGCGTCAACTTTTCTTTGACAAATCAGTGTGAGAAATTATCTCCAGTTTGCCAAACACCAGCATTTCTGTAAAAATGGGGAAATATGTCTCATCCCTCATCAGAATTTAACCAGCGCTTGAAAATCTCCACTGATGACACTGAACAAGAGCTGACTGAGATCCAGGATGACGCCCCCTCCCTGATAAATCTCCATTACAAGACTTCCACCTGACCTGACAGCAACCCCTCAGTCCTAACATGACTGATCCCATTAACAACAGTTGTGTTTTTACTACTGAGGGATAGAGTTACTGCAGATTCAAGTGTACAGCACAAAGAATTTAAAACTTATTCAGACAATCCCATGACCCAGGACTATTGACTTTTTCTACTTGTGGCCCCTGGTATGAAAAGCGTGGACACACCTGTGTACAGATTTCAACTGTAAAGTGATTATAAAGATTTATATATATATATATATATATATAATATATATATACTTACATTAACAATGACTGCTACCTTGCTGAGGCCTCTCAGGAGGTTGTACCAGATACCTGCAGAGAGGAGAAAACAGTCATCTCAGGGACTAGACACAGCATGTTGGGGAGGACTTGTGTGATCTGCTTCCTGTTTATTGCAGTTGGGACAGCAGACACCTACCAATGTCTTTGGCTTTGACTGCGATTGGCCTTCGTAGCTCCATGACAAACTTCTTGGCATCCAGGCGAATCTCGATAATGTTGTTCAGAAGAGCAAAGAGCGGAGCCAGAGGGAAGGAGGCCACGAACAGAGTCACCATCCCAAACTGAATGACTACAGAAACAGACAGGAGGATAAGAGAGCATCCTGGGTGAACACAGTCAGGACATACACAACTCAGCTGTGGAACGCTAAGCTGTGATCCGCCAAGTTTGGTTGAAATTAGATTTTGACATGTGACCAAAGCTAAGTTAAAAAAATTTGTGCAAAGGTGAAGAATACCTTTGAATATGAAACACGAGAGGGACTAAACCTATAGTCCATGTCCGGACTGTGTGTGGTCAATGTGTGAAACTGAGGACGTGATTGAAAAAAAAAAACTACTGTCAAAGAAAGGGGAAATGCAAATGTTGCTGGATGATGTAAAATGCTAATTAGAATATTCATCACGTTATATTAGCATTCTGCCAAGTGTCAACTGGTTTCAGCTCTTTATCTGTCTGCTTCTCCCTTTGTGATCACACATACAGTGTTTTAATGCAGAAAGCAGCTCAGGTTTGTCCAAATGTCACAAGATTTGTCACTAAGTGCTTTTTAGAAAAAAAATGCCTATGCTCAATTGTTGATTTTATAACTGTGACATCGTCTTACAAAATCACCAAACACAAAGACAAAGACTGAGCTGTGATTTCAGCTGGATTTACTGTAACATGGTCAGAGAGAAAGTTAGGGCAAGGTCTAAGCTTGCTCTGACACATGCTCCACCAGGTGAACCACCGGGGCCCGGGACAGACTCTCTTTCTTATTCAGTCTCTCACACAGAGCACAGCCTCCGTCTGGATCCACAATAGTTCAGTCTTTCTTTACTTCAGCTCCAAACGTAACAGACTTTTATTAGAGGCAGGTCTTTATGTCTAACTCCCTCTGTTTGATAGGTAGAGTTGGTCATAGTCGTTAGTACGAAGCCTCGTTAGTGATGACTTCTCTCTCTCTCTCCCTCTCTCCTGCTCTCTCTGCTCAGTGTGTCTTATGTTTAGTTATTCCTCTGCCTCCTTTAGTAATAATGATACATAGAATGAAAGTAGTTTATTTGCTGTAATGGAGGCGAGGCTCAGTGTATTGGAAGTGCTCCTCATCTTCCCTGCAGTTCCTGAGCAGCTGGGAAACCAGAGTGGCTCAACACTCCACTGACCAGTGGTGGAAATATAATCGACCAGTCAGTCAGTCAGTCAGTCAGTCAGTCAGTCAGTCAGTCATACATATTCCTGGCCTCACTGTTGTGGTCCAGCCACAAAGGCAGGACTCATATGTCCCCACTTCTTTTGTATATGGGTTTTTTTTGTCTTATTAGCCACCTGATGCTATGATGTCAACACAGAGCACGGCACATACAGTAATATGGTACAACTGATACCAAGAGGTGACTTTATACTTCTACATATACAATTCAACATGTGTCAGAAGAGCAACATTAACCCACTAACCATCTAACTCTGCATATGTTTAAAACCTATACTTTCTTTATCATCACCAAAAGTGAAAACAAGTAAAACACAACAGGGATTTCCTTCATACTAATTTACTCTAGGCCCCCTGCCACTCTCATTCACTGTCCGTTGTGTCTGCTGTATAGATTATCTGTGGAGAAGATGGATGGAGCAGCTTCTGTAGAGCTGTACTGAGCAGGTCTGCAGGGTGGAGCTCTGGAAGCTGGACTAGTAAATCTCAGCTACATTAAAGATGCAATCATTAATGTTTTGGCTACTTGGGAGCAGCAGAACAAACATTTTAAAACTGTGGTTAGAAAACAGCTGCCTCTGGTCAGATCCAGCAGACACAGAGAAACATTCATTCAGAGTAGTGTTTCTCAAATTTTTTCAGACCATGGACCACTAAAATAAAACTCACAGACCAACTAACTCCCCTAACACCCCCTAAACACAGAGGTTGTATTACTTCTGTAGTATTGTGGCAAGCTTGTGCACATTACTGGAAGAGTTTTTTTCTCTTTTCAGGCATTTAAATGCCTTTATTGGATTGAACAGTCAAGAGAGACAGTAACGGCAATGGAGAGTAGGAAAATTACATGTTGAAAAGAGTCCAACCGGCCGGGAGTCGAATTGGGAATTATACTCAGAAAATTTGTGTCCATTTGGTATGCGCCCTAACCACTCGGCTATCTGATCGCAATAATGTGGAACAACGTGTTTGATAGTTAACAGGCTGCTGATAACTGGTGAAATTGAACACGGTCCCAGGGCAGGCTAACCGTTAGCTTCATCCACATTTCTCATTTCTTTTCAAATGTCACGCTGTGAAACAACCAATTCAAAAGTTTGAATTTACACATTTCATTTAATATTGAAAACAACACATATACAATACTCACTACCAGGCTTTGTGGTTTAGAGTCATGTGTCTGGAATTATGACCAGAAATCTTTAGAAGGGAGTAAGGAGCGCATACCACTTAGGCTCAGTCCTAACCGCAGTAGGCCGGTTTCAAACCAGCCCGGGTCATCTCCTCTGCCTCCCATCTTTCCTGTCACTCTCTCACAGTCCTTATCACATTAAAGGGAAAAACTGGCCACATAAAAATAAAGTTCCAGTTCCAGTTCACTGTTTATATAATGTTAGCAAACAATATTTTTGGATTCGTCATTTCTGCAAATGAATGACCCTGGCATAAAATGAAGCTTTCTCACAAAGTTGTTTTTCTGTAATCAAAACCTCCAGTTGGCTTCACTGTTGTGCCTCATTACGTTTCGAGCTAACCTGTGTTTTGTTACACCTGATTTTGCCCTAAATGAGCATGAAAACTTAATCTGACTGGACTGTTGTCCTTCTAATGATTTGTTAATTTTCACCTCTGAGGATTCAGCACACATCAGCAGATACCAGAGTTTATTATGTAGATCATGTTTGTGTCCACTTGGTGAGTTTCAGTAAAGTATTTACTCATCTTTTAGCTCTGTTTTGATCCCATGGGTCTTGAGAAGAAAATAGTTTATCTGGATCTTTATTCATATGATGCCTCACTTTGTATTTTATTGGAAACAGCTGCTGAGTGAAATAAAACTAAAACAATGACCTAAAAGAGGCTGAAAGCTCCACAGAACTGAGAGGAGCTGCAGCCTTGAGGATAATTCTCTGTAGGTGTCTCACTGAGAGTGACACCTTCATATTACACATTTGATCTATGGTATAAAAATATTGATACAGATACAGATTTTAAGTCATTATCCATGACATTTTCATATACTGTGCATTGGGTATCCAAATGTTAAACAATTTCCTTATTTAATAAAGATGAGTGGCATAATCATCAACACCATGACTGAGTGTTTCCACCTTGAACTGCAGTGAACCAATGACAGTCTCATAAACACAGATTCAGACAGTCAGGGTTTCATATGTCACAAACCTAAGGAACCAATCCTGTCAACTTGTGGGGACAGGGGGGTGGGGCTAAATAAACCTGAAGCCTTGTCAGTACAGAGAGGGAGAGTTAGCATTAGCACAACCACTAACACTGTGCCAGCCACTGTCACTTACAAGCTAACAAACAACATAAACAAATAAAAGATGCTAACTACGCTAACAGTTCTGATCCGTCTGCTAGTCTCTGGTTCTGGTCTCAGACTCCTCATCTGAGTCTGGGTCTGACTGAGGCTCAAACATGTGGCTGAGTCTCTCTGATGTTTCCTCCTCTAACCATCTTGATGCTCTCTGCTCTTTCACCTGTCCACCTGCTTGGACAACATACATACATATACACCACCCAAAAAAATTAAGGGAACACCTAAATCACATATTGGATCTTGATGAACAAATTATTCAAGTTGAAAATCTTTACTGATGTACACTGTATAATTTGTTGAAAACAAAATAACGTAACAACGGCCAATGGAAACCAAAATCATCAACCCACTGAGGGCTGGATTCACAATCGCACCCAAAATCAAAGTTAAAAATTGAAACCACAGGCTGATCCAACTTGTGTGAATTTCATCACGGCATCTCAATATGTGTCTCAGTAGGTTGTATGGCCCCCTTGTGCCTGCACACACTCCTGACAACATCTGGGCATGGTCCTGATGAGTCAGCAGATGGTGTCCTGGGGGATCTCCTCCCAGAACTGGATCAGGGTGTCAGTGAGCTCCTGGACAGTCTGTGGTGGTACTTGGCGGCATCAGATGCACCGATACATAATGTCCCATAGATGCTCAACTGGATTTAGGTCAGGGAAACGTGAGGGTCAATCAATGGCCTTCATCATCCAGGAACTGCCTACACACTCTGGCCACATGAGGCCGGGCGTTGTCCTGTACCAGGAGGAACCCAGGGCCACTGCACCAGCGTCAGGTCTGACAATCACTCTGAGGATTTCATCCTGCTACCTAACAGCAGTCAGGGTACCGCTGGCTCTGATGTGGAGGTCTGTGAGACCCTCCAAGGGTCTGCCTCCCCAGACCATCACTGACCCACCACCAAACCGCTCATGCTGGATGATGTTACAGGCAGCATAACGTTCACCACGGCGCCTCAAGACTCTTTCACGCCTGTCACATGTGCTCAGTGTGAACCTGCTCTCATTGGTGAAGAGAACAGGGTGCCAATTGCAGACCTGACAGTTCTGGTGTTCTTTGGCGAATGCCAGTCGCGCTGCAGGGTGCTGGGCTGTGAGCACAGGTCCCACTAGAGGACGTGGGGCCCTCATGCCACCCTCATGGAGTCTGTTCCTGACAGTTTGGTCAGAAACATGCACACCAGTATCCTGCTAGAGGTCATGTTGTACGACTCTGGCCGGTCTCCTGGTATCTCCTCTATGCTGTTGTGACTGTGCTGGGAGACGCAGCAAACCTTCTTGCGACCACACATATGGATGTGCCAGCTGGACTACCTGTGCAACCTGGTTGGGCTGCAGGTACCGCCTCATGCTACCAGTAGTGACAAGGACACTAGCAAAACACAAAACTAGAGAAGAATCAGTCAGGAAGGATCAGGAGAGAGCAAGTGTCTGTGGCCACCACATGTAGAACCGTTCCCATTTTGGGGGTTGTCTTGCTTTGGCCTCTGCATTGCACCTGTTGTCACTTTCATTTGCACCAAAGCAGCTGAAACTGATTTGCAATCACTTGTTCTTCCTAAATGGACAGATTGATATCCCTGAAGTTTAACTGACTTGGTGTTCTACAATTTTTTGAGCAGTGTACGTATATGAAATACACCATAACAAAAATAACATTAATAAAAAAGAGGGGAAGAGGGAAGAAAGAAGGAAAATGGGGGAGGAAACGGGAGGAAGAAGGGGAGGGGTTACTTTCTCTTAGTGACTTAAAGTCAATCAATTGTCATTACTTTAAAGGATAATTGCTCCAAATGTTAATGTGTTATATATAGTGAGGCGTTGCTGTGTTCATGCTCTGCTGGTCACAGCTAAAGGTTCAGGAGCTGAATGCAGTGAAGCTGCTGTAGTAATCTTTCTGTTAAATGGTGAATATTGATCAAGGACCTGAGGGCTGTAATCCTCTCTCTGGAGTGATTGGATCAACTGCTTATTAATACAAATCCTAAAAGACCCATTTGTTTCCATGAGCCAAAGAAAAAATCTACTGATTGTCCTTAAACGCACACATAGTGAGATGTGTGGTGCACATGAAGCCGAGGCTTCCACATCACTGTCTGATGATCTGGATCCTGTAAAACTGGATCTATTTATTGAAGGTGAACACAGTGATCCTCAGCAGGGAGAGTAGTTTGTTTTCGGCTGGTCTTTATCAGAGGACGGTGTTTCCCTGAAGCCCACAAACAGTGCTGAACAGAGCTGACATTTACGAAGCAGACAAAGGTCAGGCATAAAGCAACAGCAGAGAAACAGGAACCACTGTGTAGACGCTGAGCAGGGATCATGGATCAGGAATCAGCAAGTTACCTACTGAGTGTTTCTGTTTTAACCAGCATAGGTTTTCTACCAGCACCTACTGTTTCCTGACGGCAGTGCTCGGCCACTCAGACTGTCACACTGTCACCGACCGCTGATGTAAATTTAAAGCCAGCAGTTTAATTCGTTTTTTTTTTCTGTTTTTTGCATTAGTGCAACACAGCACCATGAATAAAGGAACATTTAAGTTTCTCCGTGTTGGAATATGTGTGATGCTTTTCAAATGACTCATTCACTTTCTCATGTCAGAGACAGTATTCAATAACGACTCATAAAGCTTGATGAAACTTTTCTACACGTGTGTGTTTGTATTTAGACTCACTCATCTCCATGTACTCAGGACTGAGGCCAACAAAAGGACCCAGCAGGTGGTCTTTCTCGTGGCGCTGCAGGGTTTTGTTCAGCTCCTCCTCTTCCTTTGAGTCCAGCTCTGACTTCCTCTTCCTCAGCAGCTTTTTCAGCTTCCTGCACCAACCACCAGAGGTGGAGAGAAAACATTCAACTGCGTTACTACAGACTGCTACATGCTGGATTCATAACATTTACACACATTCGTAGTAAAAAAAATGACATCAAACATCTTTGGATGTTCTGCATTTGTTAGGAAGTTATGTTTTCACCCATGTCTGTCTGTCTGTTGGTTTCTTTGTTTGTTTGTTGAAGAGAGACAGAGGCTGCATGTGTGAACAGTGATACACACTGCCTCTCTCAGAACAATATACTGTGTAAGTGTAACATACATTTATATCATATGAACTTCAGTTTCTATATTTGAACTAAATATATAATATATATACATTCAATGACATGAGGCTTTGATTTTTGTGGGCTTTTCTGTGGACTGTACACACAGTACAGTAAACTCTGTGAGGACGAAGCAGAACAGAGAAAATTGCAGGCTGCCAGGGTTCAGCAGGTATGTCTGGTTCCCAGGTAAGTGTGTCTGAAAAGCAGACAGGCGTTTAAATGGCTGCTCTCTGAGTGGGTGTGCATAATTTGCTCTGTGGCTCTGAACCCACGTGTTGTGATATGTTGCTCAACTCGTCCCCTGTGTGCTGGTGTGGTGGGTCTGTGTTAGAACATGCTGCTCGGTGTACGCTCTGCACTCACGGTACGCCGATCTCAAACAGGTTGTTCTGGATGAGCTGCTTGCCCAGCATGGTGATGCACAGCTGGATGCACAGCTCCATGAGGCAGCCTGCGTGGGCACACTAGGGAGGGAGCAGGTGGACAGGTGTCAGGAGGTGAGAGGAAATCAAAGTGAGGCAGAAGAGTATGAAGTTTACAGAGCTGACAGTGGGCAGAGGAAAGTAACATTCAAACAAGCAGAGACAGATCACAGCCGGAAAACACAGGAAAAAGCTCCATGTTTACAGAAGTTCAGGTCTGACGATAAAATATCATTATCATTTTATTGTTTAAGAAATTATTTAGTCACAACTAAATTCTAATTCTAATTCTAAATCCTTATTTAATATACCATCAGTGTGTGTACAAAGTGTACTCCTATTAAAATGAAAAGATCCTTTTTTAATATTCATGTTTGAAAACACCTGTGTGTGAGTTCTCAACTTCAAACATATCACAACCCGAACTAAAATTCAAACTCAACTGACTGATAGTCAGTGTGGTTCAGGTCTCCATGGTAACTCGTGCCATGTCATTTCAACATGGCTGGTCCCAAACAACAGTCCCAGAAGTGAGCGATAGAAAATAAATCTGTCTGTCTGGCTTCACAGGATTTGACACAACAGTGACTAAACACACAAGGTGACATGCTTGTTACTGATTGGTCCAGGAGGGGACATTACATATTTACTGTTTACAGTCATGTTAGAAAAATACTTCCTATCTTATTGAGGATTTAAAGGAAAACTCCTGTTTGTTCCCTGATCACCATGAACAGACATTACTACAGCACCAAAGGTGGATTAAACCAGAGAGAGAGAGAGAGAATTAAAAGATATATGTCTTTACCAGGCACCGAAGGGTGACAGGTGTCATTGACATCAAGAAAATATGGAATATCAACAACCTAACCCTAAGTGGAACTAGGGCTTGGCCTAATTTTTGATTATGATTTTGGCTTCTAACAATTATGAAAACATTATTGTGCTGGATTCTGTTTCACAACAAATTTCAATCACCCTACAAAAACCATCCCCCCATCCACTTCCTGGTTACATTTGGCGTACGTTAGCATCGTACGCAGGGGTGCGTCATCTTGAGAGGTTTGCTGGTTCAGAGTCGGGCCAGACTTTAATTTCCTTTGACTGAGTACGGACTGGAATATGTTGCATATAGCTTACCAAAATGCTGATATATAAGTTAAGTAGTTTTCACCAGGTTGCGGAATTACACTAATGTTACAACATAGCTGATCTTTATTTATTTTGGTCTAATTTATTTTTCATACATTTTTATATTATATATTTATTGTATATATTAAGATATTAGATATTTTTTTAAAATTTTTTTATGTCAGTTGAATTGTATTTAAAGTTGAGGAAAGTCCACTGTTAAAAGTTCTACTGTAGAACTGTAAAGTATAGAATTACCTCTTCCATTCTGTATGATCCAACAACATACAAGTAGTTTCCAGGACGCCCAACAAGCCTGTGGATCAAACATTCATCATTCAGGTGAGGACAACAGGAAGTGTACAGGATGAATGTGTTCACTCTATTTGCAAAAACAAGCAGTGAGAGGTTTTACTCACCTGCCCCTGAAGAAGGCCAGGTAGACAATGGGTGTGAAGGCATTGACAAACTTCAAGATGAAGGTTTTGAAGATGAGACGCTCCTCAAAGCTCTTGTCCGTCTTTGGAACCTCTGAAAAAGAGGCAAACAGTGACTTTATTATCTGACACACATGAATTCATCCAGTAAC